>NC_043968.1:33073647-33298647 GCF_902148855.1 Sphaeramia orbicularis | reverse complement strand
GTCCAGACTTTTCCCATGTCTTTGTTTCTCCCCTTGAGTAGCTCTTCTCATCACAGACTCCCCTTTAGTGTCTTGGTGTGGTCTCTTGTGCTGGATTTTTAACTATTTTTAAACTTGACATCTTGTAAGTGTTTGAACATTATTTTAGTTCACACCATGTTAGAAAGTTGTCAAATTCAAAGCTTTCTGTAGTGTAGATCAAGGTTAGGCATTCCCAGAGCTTAATTTCTGGGCTGACTTAAAATAAAAACCATAACCTTTTAAATTACTGTGAATCTGTAAAATTAAGTTAAACATAAGTTGGCTCGGTTGAAGTTATGCTTCGTTGTGACATGAGCATATATATGAAACGTCCAACAAAATCATTAACTCTCCCAAAATTGCTTTCATCATCATTTACCCTTTGAGACATGAAATCAGCAGTGTCAATGTGTGTTTGTGCCGGTGTGCATGTGTTTACATGTTTTAACAGCTAACATAATGTTAACCTGCATTTGTTACTGTCTGTGTGGCTGGACAGGAAGAGCAGCATGCCAACACATCAGCCAACTACGATGTTGAGCTCCTGCATCATAGAGACGCTCATCTGGAGTTCTTCAAAAGTGGTGGGTTAATAACAACACTTGAACAGGATCCTCAGATTATACTTTGAACTAAACACTTGTATGTTGAGTGATTACATAATTTAATGTTATTGTTTTATCATGACCAAGGACAATGGGTTTGTTTTTATACTTGATCTTTTTGAAAGTTTACTGTTTTAACTATAAAACTGAATAGATTGTAATTTTTCATTGGTGCAGGAGACCTGCATATGGCTGGCACCAGCACACGAGAAAACGGACTCAAAGAGACAGTAACACTGAAATGGTGCACTCCACGAACCAACAGTGTAGGTGGGTACGATCAGCTGACAGAGTAAACTAAGAGTCATGACATTGAAAGAGCATAAAGATCTGTTGAGAGAAACATCTCAATTGCCACTTTGGTTTTGTAATATAAGATGCCCGAGTTATTTGCATATATTTGTGCTTTGTTTTTGTGTCAGAGCTGCATTACTGCACAGGAGCGTACCGCATCTCACCCACAGATGTTAACAGTCGACCCTCATCATGTCTGACAAACTTCCTCCTTAATGGTAAACTGCACTAAATGTAAATCTCTTCAAAACTTGTGTGGAGTTTTTTATCTTTTTGTTTTTGATGATGCTTAATTTTCTGATTGACCAGGTCGATCAGTGCTTCTGGAGCAGCCCAGGAAGTCAGGGTCAAAGGTCATCAGCCACATGCTCAGCAGCCATGGTGGTGAGATCTTCTTGCACGTGCTCAATAGCAACCGCTCCACCCTGGAGGACCCGCCCTCTATCAGCGAGGGCTGTGGAGGGCGAGTGACAGATTACCGCATCACAGTGAGTTCACCTCCACACAGTGGTTTTTGATGTGATGTTTACAGACTGACATGTCTGTCATAGGGGTTCTCCAACCCTGGTCCTCGAGAGCTACTATCCTGCATGTTTTAGATCTATCCCTCTTCCAACACACCTGATTTAAATGATAGGCCTATCATCAAGCTCTGCAGAAGCCTGATAACGACCATCAGGTGTGCTGGAAGAGGGAAACATCGAAAACCTGCAGGATAGTAGCTCTTGAGGACCACAGTTGGTGACCCCTGATGAATAGTATGATTATTGCGGTATGATTTACGGTTTATAAAGTGTGGCTTTAATAGTAACAAAATTTTTCTCATTTTCAGGACTTTGGTGAATTTATGAAGGAGAACCGTCTGACTCCTGTTTCGGAGTCCGCCCATGATCCTTCTGGGAAGTTCCCAGCAGAAAGGGCCAAAGCTCAGCTGGAACGACACACCCGCTATTGGCCAATGATCATCTCTCAGACCACTATTTTCAACATGCAGGCAGTAAGCAACAATTGGAGACACAGATTTGTCTGGATTTGTAAAGATTTTTATCATACAATTCACACTTTGTTAAAATTATTTTGTTGAAAATGTTTAAAGAATAAGACAACAATGACTTGAAAGTAGGCACCTCCTTGTAATCACGTATTTTCATTCTTGAGTGTTTTTTTTTTTTTTTTTTCTTTTTCCACTAGGTGGTGCCACTGGCAAATCTAATAGTGAAAGAGACTCTGACTGAGGAGGATGTTCTAACCTGCCAGAAGACAGTTTATAACCTCGTTGACATGGAGAGAAAGAATGACCCTCTTCCTATCTCTACTGTAGGATCCAGAGGCAAGGGCCCCAAGAGGTATGAATCCTATCTATATATGTATGTACAGGGTTAGCACAGGGTCTTAAAAAGTCTTAAAAGTCTTGAATTTACAAATCTGCATATAATACCATAAAAAAGTATTTTATAGGTATTAGATCTGATATGGGAGGTCTTAAGTCATGTTGCTATAAATGTGTTTAAATGTGTCTGTTAAATGTCCAAGCTGCAAAGAAAGTAACGTTAGTCGACTCGGTTCCATCTATTCCAACCCAACAATTTATATTGAAATTGGAAACCAACTGTTGTGAACTTGGCAGCCCCCATTGAGAAATGACTTGGAACGGTGGGAATCGAGGCGTTGCTGTAAATAAATACATTTTCTAAAGTCTACAAGTCACAAATTTTTGCCAGTATGGCTGTGAAATGGGCATTAAATTCTGTTCTAAATGGTCTTAAAAAGTCTTAAACTTAACTTGTAGGAACCTATAGGAACCCTGTATATAGGATAGTTTAGACTGGAGTCTATAACTGTCTGATTGGAAGCAAGAACAACCCGTTTGAAAGAAACCAGGGTTGTTGACTGTTTTGTTTTATTATTACCAGAGATGAGCAGTATCGCATCATGTGGAACGAATTGGAAACATTAGTGAAAACTCATGCAGGAGCCAGTGACAGACACCAGCGGGTTCTCGACTGCATTGTCGCCTGCCGCAGTAAACCTCCTGAGGAAGAGGAAAGGAAGAAAAGAGGGAGGAAGAGGGAGGAAAGGGAAGACAGAACGGAGAAAAATGGCAGCAAAGACACAGACGACAAAAGCTGGCAGGACTCAGAGAGGTACTGACCTGTCTGTATTTAACACAAAGAAAATACAGTATTGCCTAAATCTACTGGCAAAAATAACTGTCTTCTCTCACTGTTAATGTCATGGCTGAAGGTTGAAGGGTCTGCTAGACAAAGAAGATCAAGAGGCTGAAGTGATCAAGGATTCCCCCGACTCCCCAGAGCCGCTCAACAAGAAGCCACGCCTGTCCACAGAGGAGGCCCAACCTCCAGAGAGAGCAAAAGGTACCGACTGCCATCAGACTTTATTTATTTCAGCCAAATTATGGTAAAATCATAGATGAAAAGATAAACAATAAATAATTTTTTTCATGACAGAGTGAACAGAACAAATGACTTGCAGTGTGGTCTGACGCCACTTCCATATGTACTCCTGAGTCAGATACAGATCACATTAGATCTTTTCAATGTGTCCAGTGCAAACAGTCATATCAGAATTGATGCATCTGTGTCATTTTAAGTAGAGAGTTGTAGCAACTCTGCATTGGGGAAGTCATGAACATGTTTTAAAGTGGTTTTAGTGTCATATACATGAACCATGCAATAAAATTAATCTAAATAATATATAATGGTAAAAGACCAACGGGGACCTTATTACTGCACAATGAACATTGAGAATACATTTATTTTAGCTTAAAAGTAAAGTTTTAAATGCACAACTTTTATTTTGTTGTGTAGTATTTTCACTATGTATTGAAATTCTCTCTTGAAAAAATGTTTGGATTCATTCATTTAATTTTATCCCTTACACTTAGAAAACATTTTAAATGGATTTGTAATTAATTACATTTATTTAAATTTCTTTGGTTGAAATGAATGTCTGAAGTCTTGCTCCTAACAGTATGTACGGAAAATGGAGTTTATTTATCATTTTGTCATTATCACTGTAGGTCCAGTGTCACTTCTCTCCATGTGGACCAATCGCATCACCACAGCCAACTCCAGGAAGCACCAAGAGTTTATTGGCAGAATGAGCTCTGTCAACGACAAGTTTGAGTTGTACCAGCACCTCAAAGATGAGAATGGGTGTGTCCCTGTGGTTTTAGTTAATCTGACATAAATCATGTAGAAGAGTCTTCTTGTAATGTGTTTTATCAGTCACAGTTTAAGCTTCAGGTTTTATGCATTCATTTGAATGTTTTCTTTTTTTCAGGATGGATGTTCATGAAAATGGAAAGGCCACCAGATGATGTTTCCACAGATTCACTGCTTCACTCTTTCCCTGGACATCACGGACCACAATGTTTTCCAGACTTTCAGTCTCTACAAAATCTGGATATCCAAATAAATTACAAAGTGAACTCTAATGAGGAATTTATACATTTTTTTTACCCAAGATTTTGTAGATATTGTTCACATATTGTGTAACACAATAAACACTCTGTAGAAAACTTTGGTGTGGCTTTAGCCCAAATCGTATTGAATGTGCATTCAATAAATGAGATGTTTTGCTATAGGCTGTATTTGTACTGTTTTCATTGTTAGATGTTTGAGAATTTGTGTTTTGGAGCATAAGGCTGTAGTGCCTTGTCAGGAACTCCTTGGTGACCGGCTGAGGGAAGAGGCTGTTCGTCCTCTTGCGTAAGATTAATCCACAGTCTAAGTGGTGGAGGAGGTAGTTCAGGCAGGAATAGTGGAGGCCGCCTTGGCTTTATGGCGCTTGAATTTTTGCTTTGAACTGAGAGCATCCTGCTTGCAGGCCAAATGGCAACTATTCTTGGCCTTCTTTGACAGAAATACAGAATTGTGGCAACGAGGAGGGCAATCAGGATGAGACTGCAGATGACAAGAAGACCTGTAAGCATGCCAGCCATCCATTCATATGAGTCTGTCTGTTCTGAAGTGGAAATAATGGCTGTGGAGGCAGAGATAGTGATAGTAGAGGTGGAGCTACTGGTGTCTGAAGCTGCATACAATGTGGTGTGAACAGCAGGGGTTGATCGACTGAATGTGGA
This sequence comes from Sphaeramia orbicularis, assembly GCF_902148855.1. Lineage (NCBI taxonomy): Eukaryota > Metazoa > Chordata > Actinopteri > Kurtiformes > Apogonidae > Sphaeramia > Sphaeramia orbicularis. The sequence goes on along the minus strand of NC_043968.1, from coordinate 33,293,622 downwards.
AGTAGGAGTTGCAGAAAAACAGTCATATTTGTTGGAAATAAGTCCAACTTTGACAACTGGGAACTCTGGGAGCATCGCTTCTCTAAATGTGGGGTTGACTTCTTCATCTCTAGAGCTCATTGCCAACCACATACTTTTTACTTTGTCGACATGGCAGTGTGTTGTCTCACACAGGCTGTAGTTGTACCAAGACACAGTGGACCCAGGGGCCACGGAGACAACAGAGAGTTGGCTCCTTGAACTGTTGAAAAATCCAGTTATTTTTCGCAGTAGGAGCTCCACCTTGTGACGGTGACGGAGGATGGAGTGGAGGCTGACTTGAACCTTCAGGGTGAAAACATGACAGGGTTCCATGGGGCTCTGATGCAGGTCCAGGGTCAGATGCAGCCTGGTGCTCAGGCCCTGTGTGTCTCGGGCTTCCAGCAGGAGATGCTGAGGAGCGAAGGGCCTGTCCACCTCTAGAGGAACACCGTGCAGCTGCAGGCCGTCCAGGACCACCCAGGACCCCATACTTGGAGGAGGCCCATCAATCAGCCTCATCTCCAGGAAAAGAGCATCTGCCTCTCCATCCTCTGGGTCTATAAAGGTTTGCTTTGGGATTGAGTAGAGGAAGGGGAAGCCAACAGTGGCAGTCAGTGGTGGAATAGTCTGCAGTACTTTGGGTGGGAGATTGATATAACCTGAAATAAAAAATGAGATGTGTTAAAAGTAGGTCACAGTTGGTATATTCCTGCATGTCTGCTCTTTTGCCACTTACTTGAGATAGAAGATGAGGAACTTGATGCCTGAACTGAAGATGAAGAATGGCTGACAGTGTGTATTGATGTAGCTAAAATCCCACTCGACTGACTAAAAAAAGTACTCATCTGTTGTGTTGGACTTCCTTTTGATATTGGATTAATGCTGTCTTGAATAGATGATTGACAGATTAACCAAGAACTCTTTACAGTGACACAGTATCTGTTTAGAACAGACGTGCTCATTGTTAATGCTGTGTACATGGTCAAAGAGAGACCACTTACATATAAAGGACCCTGAGTGTCTGAGTGCATTAGTTGAGTAGTAGTTAAACTGTTTATTTCTGCCAATGCAGATGTTGTGGTGGAGGATACATCCGCTGTTGACATCAATGATATAAAATGATTCAGTGTACTACTTTCAACTAAAACAAACTCTGAAGACATACTTTCAGAACCCATTGAAATATATTCAACATAATATCCTGTGTCTGTTAAAAAGGTTGACAAGGATGAATCCAACATTACAAACTGAGATTGTAAAGCTGTCCACTGTTCTCTATCATATAAACGACTGGACAGGAAGCTCAGAACATTCTCCAGTGTGTTGTCTGGATAGGTAGTGTGTATTGACAAGGTGCACCTGCTGGCGTACATGTGATGGTTACATAACGGGAATGACGGCTCCAGACTCAGCGTTTCATGAATGGAGGATGCACTGTTTGGCTCTTGAACAGCAGAGGGAGTCATGGAATCAAAAAGACTCAGAGTCACTGATCTTATGCGCTCAGATTCTGAAAGTTGAACTGAAAAAGGTACACTGAAGCTGAGGTCTGGGGTCACAGTTGTTGCATCTAAAGAATACTGTTTACTCAGAGTTTGTGCAGCAGATGAGTCACTAACGAGGGAAGATAAAGAGTTAGTGACCGACTGCAGAGACTTCTTATGCATCTGTGAATGAAGGAGTGTTTGTTCCACTGGTGAACTGAGAGCATTAGTTGAAGACAGACTTACTTGTAGAGGATATGTCACTAAAATGTCTGAATTTAAGACACGTGTCAGTCCATTGTGATCAAAATAGAACTCTGTGCTGTTTTGTATTTTTGATTTTGACTGTAACTCCATTAGAAATTGACTTTCAACAGATGTTTTGCAGCATGTCTGAAGTAGTTGCACTGAAGATAATGATGTTTTTAGAGACTCTACAGTAAATGCCAGTTTGTGGTCCGATGTCTCAAGCTGTCCACTAAAGCTCAGCTCCGAGGGTAAAGGTGGGGTCAGCGTCATCTCTGAGGGCTCTGGGGTAAACAACAGGGATGGTAAGAGCGAGGACTCCAGTTCATTTCGTCCTGGCACAATAAGATGACTCGGAGATGTGGTCGATGATGTGTCCTTAATTGTTACATTTAGCTGAGACATCAGTTGATTCACTCCAGATGGAGCTTGGGGGACATGTTGAACTGTGGTAAATTGTTCAGTGATTGATAAAAGGTCTGGCATTGCATATGAGACTGGTGACACATCTGATAATGTCTGAGTGGATGGGGTTTTATTTGAAGGTAGTGGTGACTGGATGGATGTCAATCTGGAGTTCAGCTGTAACAGGTCATTATTGTTCTCTGCTAGAGGTGGATGAGAAACAGATGGGCTGTTGTGGAGAGACGCTTTTGTGGCAATGAAGTCTTTAATAAAGTCTTGGCTATAGTTCATCTGACCTGTGAACATGAAAATGCAAAATGTAAAATGAATAGAATAGAATAGAATGTCTTTACTGTCATTGTACAGGTACAACAAAATTAAAAAGTGCAATCGTCTTAGGCACCATAAAAAAAAAGTATAAATAATGTACATAAAAGAGTATAAAAACTAAAATATAAAAAGAAAACCCTGATGGCATAAATATCTAAAAAAACAAAAAAACAAAAACAGCATAAAAAAAGAGTATTACTAGAAGTATAAAAGACACATAAAACATCATCATATACTCTGGACAACATTCAGCATTCCACACAATTAGTTAGTGTCCAGCAGTATTCAGTGCAATTATGGCCCTGGGATAAAAACTGTTTATTAGATGGTTTGTGCTGGCCTTTGGTGTCTGGAAACGTCTGCCAAATGAGTATGATTGCAATAAATCATCAAATTAAACCGTCACTATTGTTTTCTGATTGTACAATAGGGTGTACATTAGTGTTTTATTTCTCCATGTAACCCCGAGTCTAACACAACAGTTATTTGTTTTCCATGCCGTTCATGTCTATCATATTTCCATGACCGCACTAGCACATATGTCCTTTTATCCATTCATACATTAAACTCCATTCAGCTGTGGGCCTCTTTCAAGATGAGGTCAAATTACTACAACATATGACTTGGATGACTACGCAGTCAGAACAATCCCATGCAGTCATACAGAAGTCCAGGGCAGCAGACTTACCCAGTGACCTCACTGTGGAGTGACTTTCTGACTCAGAGTGAGTGGCTCTATATGCTCCGGTCCAGATGGGGCTTTCCCTCTGATGAGGTCGGTGGGTCAGACGAGTGGTGAGCATTTCTCTGTTAACAACTGCATGTGTCACAGTGGAAGTGACACTGAAATAGTTTGAGGTTAGAGGTATTACTGGGTAAACACTGTACGGTCTGAATGTGAAGAGAAAGGTGCCAGACAAATCTGATGTGATGTGTTCATCCAAAAATGACTGACATGTAGATAACACAGACTCCCAAAGCGCAAAGTTTTCACATATGTTTGAATTTTCTGAAAATGTGAGTTTTTTCATGTGAAATTTTGTAGCAGTGCTGCTCACTTCACTGACCTCCTCAAGACTTTGCAGTGTGTTTATTTCTCTCGCAAATACTTTCGTGGTATCGAGATACTCTTCAAGCCTCAATACTGAGGTTGCTTTAAGGGGGCCAAGCAAAAAAGTCTCCCTTGTTTTAAAAAAAATTGATAATGTAGCATCTGTGTCCTGTGGTTCTTGTTTATTCCTGAAATTCAGTTCTATCTGTCGGATGTGGTTTGGAGGTGAGAGATTTATATTACTAGTTGTAAATTTCGACCTTTGTGTGTCCCTTTTGACTTTGTGTCGAGCAACACCAGCAGCGCAAAGCATTCTCCATCCCAAAACAGGAGTTCCCAGCAGCCTTGCCAAGACCCCTGTCTGTGTAGTGTCTTCCAGAACTTTGGCTAAGTCAGATTGCTGGTCTGGTCCTTGACAACCAACAGGCCAAAGAAGGTCACCAACCTCTCCCATGGCATCTTGTCTCTCCTCAGCAAGGCCACCATGCCTACAAATAATGATGTTCTCCTCTAGTATGAAGGATTTCCATCTCAAAAATAGTGAGACAAAGCCCCTCTGCTTGTGGAGGTAATTGGCCATAGTGTTAACCAAATGGATACGAAGATTGGCATCAAGGCTACCAGGGTTCATCTGAAGGATGAGATTAGCCCAGACACGTCTCTCTTTCTCAGAGCAGGGCAAAGTATCCCACCTAGACAAAACACAAAGAATAAAAATTGGGGTGGTCCTTGTTTGAATGAAGACATCAAACCTCAAAATTGGATAACTTTTAGATATATCTACCGTAAGTGTAACTGTCATGTTTTTGTTTTTTTTTTGTAGTTACTAAATGTAGCTTTGTGTTGACCACATTAGCCTACAACATATTTTCTGTGCTTCATATTGTCAAGTTTCTACGATCTATGCATATTCTAAGGCTTCCAGTCAGGACCAACTTTTGGCCAAACCAGAATAAAAGCCCAAACTGAAACCTGCCTGAACCTGTTACACTGATCTTCCCTCGTAGATACTACCTCTGTATCTGTGCTCTTACTGTGCTTGTGGGGATGTTGGCTCCTTGTCAGTCATTGTTGCTGTCAGTACGTACACAGACAAATATGCAGTACACTCTTCACTGGCAACAGACACTTTGACACGGTATGTCCCACAGTCCTCTGTGACAGCCAAACCCTCAAGACTTCCAGTCTTAGGTCTAAATACCATCCAGTGAGGCAAAACATCTCCATCAGCCAGAGACACCTGCAGAAATAGTAAAGATGATAAATGTGTTTTTAAAGAGCCATCAGTGTTTGTAATGAAGTGACTCATGAGGATTTTTACGATCTGTTTATTCTGAACTGCTTCTTAATATCAAACACCTCACATTTCCATAGCAAAAATATTCCATTCATGTGGATCAGAAACATAGGGTGTGTAGGTAAATTCCTCTACTCCAGGGTTATTGAAATGATGGACTTAGGCAGGGAACAGTCACTTGGGAAATAAATAGCATATTGCACACACAGAATTGTGTTGTGATTATCTATTTGCTCACCTGGTAATGCTCCATGTGCTCCACAGTTCCAGGGAGAAGGATGTTAAAAAAGAAAGGAGATCCTGCCACAGAGGTGAAGTTGACACCTACTACTGTCCTTATGGGGCAATATTGCATTGAACTTTGGTAGTGCATCACATTCCCCAAAAGTAGAAGAAGATGATAGTAGAAATACAATGTTTCCAATGGCATGGTTCTCTTTTAGGCAAAGGGACCAAGGCTTTTGACTCGGTCATCCGTGTCCTTTTAGCAAGTACCTGAATTTTTAGATCATATTTTATTTCACTATTTCACCATCACTTCATCGATAATATTCAAGAAATAAGATTATTTTGACTGACAGCTATGTCAGTAAATGTAAGTAATGCTCATTTATTCATGTTGTTAGTTTTTAACTTGCCCTTTGCATTGTATATTGTGTAGGTATCATCCAATTTTCTTTTTAACTAGCTTTCCTTATTGGTTTTAACACTACCTGATCTACCTGTGTCTTTTCTTACCCATACAAGGTATATGATATGTGCCGCTCCTGCTCAAAAGAACACCCACTGGTCCAATAATGTCTGTGTTGTCTTGTCAGACCCCTGCCAGGTTAAAAGTGTCCAAAAGTTCCCACAGGCAGAGATGTTTCATCCTCACGAAAGCGGTACAAAAAAAGGATCAATGTACCACAGACTATTTTCAAACCTGACAGAACTTGATCCTTGAACTAGTCTTTACACAGCTTGTTTTCCATTGTTACCTTGCAGCAGGTCAAGTTACGAGGCAGTAGTGTAGTGGTTACTAAGATACCTCCAGGTTTGATACAGAGGAAATTAAATGTTGAGGTTATAAATAGATATTTTCTGTGTGTGGTGAAGTGGAATAGGAAGAAATATGACAGAGCTAAAGTGTTTCCGTCATTCATTTTCTAAATGTGCAAAGCTGTATTAAAACTAAACTACATAATAATAATTACATGATTCGATGAATACTAGTGTGTTATTTTCTTTTAGTGTGTGCATATTTTTGTTGGTATATACTTTATGTCCATGTTTGTCTGACAAGGACAACATTAACATATATCCCCTCAAATCATGTAATGTAATGTCATGTCATTAATATAATACTGTGATGAAAAATAGAGTTACAATTAATTTGCATATTATGGAAAGCAAACATAAATACTTGTCTTTGATAAAATTTCAGCTTCTCCTGAAAGTACAGTCCATATTACTATTGAAAGTATATTATGTAGCACCAACTGTCAGTCCACAATTATTGCAAGGCACTCAAAAAGTCAACATCTAGACTGCAGACCGCCCATAAATCAACAGCAAGAATGTCTCAACAGCAGGAAGAAAAAAGGTGGTGAAATATCTTCATGGACTCCTGCCACATTATGTACACTTGTTTTACCTGTCCTGCCCTCTTGAAGGTACAGAAGCCTTCAGGCCAAAACAGCCAGGTTCAGAACAGTGTTTTTCCATCAGCCATCACCCTGCTCAGCTCCACCCCTCTCTCACATACTGTACTGACACACAGTGCATTACAAAGTATTCTTCTTCTTATCTGCTTGCACTAAATTTGCATTCATTTTGCACATTCATACTGCACTTATTGCACACATTCATATTACGTATATACTTTAAAAGCTATATTATAACGGCTTCACGCACTTCAGAACTCTGCTGCAAGGCTTTTTAACCCACACCAGCAAAGGAGCACATATCATATCGGTTTTAGCAGATCTACACTGTCTCCCAGTTCTTTTTAGGATACATTTTAAAATTCCAGTTCTTACTTTTAAAGCTTTAAATGGTCAAGCCCCTGTCCACATTTCAGAGTTGCAAAAATTGCACAACCCTCTACAGGCTCTTAGATCCTCGAGTCAGTGCCAGCTGGTCATGTCCTGCACTCACTTCAGAAATAGAGATCGAGCATCTCAAACATGAAGTATAGAACATTTAATCTACATGTAATCTACATATCTTCATGTCATGAGAAATTCTTGACAAAAACAACTATAGTGCTTACCAGGGGCAGTTGGTGTGTATGTATATATATGTATATATATAAACAAATTGATGCAGCGCTCACTTTTAAATCCCCCCGGCGTGGGAGAGACAGTGGGTGCGTATGGAGGCACTGGCTGGGATTCTGCAACCAGCTTTATACCCAGCACAGGCTTCGTGTCCGCCATGGCCCCCTTGATCTGATCTGATTACATTTTGGGAACAGTGGGTCAAAGTTCACATTTTTTATGAATTTTTAAAATCTTTGTTCCCCCATTTAAAAAACTGCAGAATTTCAAATGTCTGTAGCAGCAAAACTATTGGTTGAATTCATACCAAATTGGGTTTATAGATTGCCAGTGACCCAGAATAGATCTGATTACATTTTGGGAAAAGTAGGTCTAAATTCACATTTTTTATGAATTTTTTAAACCTTTTTTTTTTTTTTTCCCCTGTTTCTTATAATGGGTAAAATTTCAAATGTCTATAAAAACACCAATTTTGTTTCAATTTACTTCAAACTTGGCACACACACACACACACACACACACACACACACACACACACACACACACACACATATATATATATATATATATATATATATATATATATATATGTATAGGCAATTGATATGTCGACATCACGACACGCATAGACATGATGACATCAGCTGGATTGATGCCAAAATAAGCTACAATACATGGAACTTATTCATGTAACAGAGCAAAGATAATTTATAAATTGATTTTTATAAATTCATGGCTGTGTTTAAGAAAATGTGGTATTACCGGTCAATATATTTTGTACATGCAAGTTCAAATAAATTAAGAATTTAAATGTCAATAACTTGAGATAAGTTATGTGACAATAGTTGAGTTATTTTAACTTGAAACTGTAAATTCAAGTAATCCAGAAATGTGTGCTTGTTCTGCTAGGTAAGGAAGGTTTCTTGCATTTATAATGTAAAGTAACTACTTAGTTTATTTTGAGGTATTAAATTAAAACAACTTGTGATTCAAGATCAATGAACTTTGACAATGTTCACACAACTCGTCTCTTATTGTTAAATTAACTTGATGAACTTTAATTTCCGAGTTAAAAAGAAGATAATTTTCATGCTGACTTTACTTGCATTTGCAAGGCAGCAGGTGAACTTTCATTTCCAAGTTAAACAGACACAAAATGTTTTACAATGTATTTATTTAAATGAAAAGTCTAACTGAAAGCAAAAACTGCCTGGGGTTGTTAGACTTATCTTCATTTGTAAATGTTTGATCCACCTCTAAAACTGATGCAACCAGCTGAATCAACATCAATTTACTCTGCAAATTTAAAGCAATTACTGTTATTTCACAAGATCTTACTCTGTCATCTTATGACATGGTTATGAGAGATCACAGTTTTTAGGTACCAAAGGCCAACCTTCTGCTACCCTACTTTTTATATCAATAGTCTAAACAAAGCAGTTTACATAAATGTGTTACAGGAGGGGGAGAATCGTCAGAATCCTCTCTTATGGTCCCTCATGTTCTTAAACGTAACAAAATTGTCTAGTAAACTGTGCGTTGGATAGAAACTGGTATAAGGATCAACCTGAAACTGTTTATCCCTGCTCTGCTATGACAGAAACAGCACTGGACTGTTAATCTTTCACTATTACTTATTGCAGCCTTTAGTCATTGACAGCTGGCCCATAGGATGGTACAACTGCTTCTTTCTTAGTTAAAGCTGCGTATGATGTTCATCACCAATTTTTCATCAAATCTGTAAAACCCGAGTGATAGCCGAGTATCACAAATCCGTTTTTCCGTGATTATGCACCTGCATCACCCCCCCACAGGGAACCACTTCAAAGTGTGCTCCATCACAAGCAGTCCGTTTGTTCACATACCAAACCAAAACCTAAACCAAACCATCCCTCAGTCCTTTTCATAATTCCATACAGCTACAGTATGACCACAGCAGCAACAAACATGAAAAGGGCTTCATTGCTTCTTGCTGCTGCGGCGGCATGGAATTCTGAAAAGGGCCGAGTGATGGTTTGGTTTAGGTTTTGGTTTGGTTTGTAAACAAATGGACTGGTTGTGATGGAGCACACTTTGAACTTGTTCACTGTGAGGGGAGTGATTCAGGTGCGTAATTACGGAAAGACTTATGGATTCGTGATACTTAGACTATCACTAGGGTTTTACAGATTTGATGAAAAATTGGTGACGAACATCACACGCAGCTTTAATTTCTGACTGAATATGTTCACTTCCTGGTTGCAGGATATCAAATATGTGTGGATAGGATTTTTTCAGTTCCCTAATTTTCATTTTGACTCTTTGATGGTGCTTTGTCATCTGGAAATCAATCTTGGTGCACCATCTTGAAGGATGTCTCAATTCCCTAAAATGCAACTCAGTGACAAAGGACTGAGGAGGCTGGTTGGAGAAGGTGTAACAGAGGAGACCCAGGTTTATCCTCGGTCATAGTCTTGTTGAAGTCTTTTTCGGCAATTGGATCCATCACATGTAAAAGAGATGTGACACTCGTCTGGATCACACAAACTGCGGCAGAGGCAGGTAAAAACTTTTCTTCAATCTGAACTTGTTATTTAAAATGATCAAATGCGTGATCAAACTAGTGTGTGTTAAATAAAAAATGTATGACCTCCGTACCTTGCCTCCTGACACATTATGCTACCTTGTGAATGGAATTAAAAGTTAATGATGTTGCTTTGGCTTGCCCCCTTCTTTGCAAATCAACAACTTATCACTAGCCATGTTTACAGTCCAAAAATTCCAATTAACAGTGATGTTTCAGTACAGCAAAGGATACACAGTATAATAATGTGACAATGTGCAACTATTTGTTTAAACCCGACAAAACCTGATCCTCGAATCAGTCTTTACAGAGCATGTTTGCTGTTACTTTGCAGGAGCTCAAGTTACAAGGCACTAGTGGAGTAGAGGTTAACAAGATACCTGCAATATGACCAGAGTGGATCGAGCAGAAATGAAAGGCTGAAGTTTAAAGTGTATATTTTATCATCTTGTTTGTGTCTTGGATCTGCAGATACTAAAGATGGCAGCGAACTGGCTTGGACTCCTGTCCATTGGAATGTTCTACATCATTGTGCTGAGTACAGGCATCTGGGCATCTAGGAAATCCAAACGCGAAGAGAAGAAATGCACTGGGAACCGCAGTGAAATTGCAATGGTTGGCGGGCGCAACTTGAACATTTTGGTCAGCGTCTGTACTATGACAGGTAAAACGTAGAGATCAAAAGACTTTCACTTCACAGATGGCGGGAAGGATGAGGTGTTGAGGTGTGGACCTGAGGACCTACAACTTGAGAAACAGGAGGAGGAGGGAATGGAGGGAAAAAGCAAAAAGAGAATGAGCAGTGTTAGGGTTCAACACCTGGTGTGAAGTGGGAATTGCAGCAAAAGACAGAAAAGGGGTGGCTTGGAGAAATAAAATAATGGACCCTATTACCCAGTCAGAGAGATGGAGAGGTGGAAAATCATATCATTTTGGCGGGGAAATTGCTTTACTGACCATGGTAATAAGTCTTATCATGTTGTAGTTTTGCTGCTGTCATAGTTATCATAGCATTATACAGTAGTTGTGTCTTAATTGTTTGTGTCTGTCATTCTTCTTATACATTAAAATATAAAAAGAAAGAAACATTTTAGTGGAAATTATGTGAAAATGAAAACATGTTAAAAGCTGAAACCAAAAACTGAAAAATTGTACAAGATAAATGGATCACAGACAGAATCACAAAAGGTGCCTCTTCAAAATGGGTTCTGAAACCAACCTCCTTGAGCAGAGATGGACTCTATTCTACTCTGAAGTTTCCCAGGTACCATTAGGCCAAGTGGACCATGGATGTGGCAATGTCAGAGGTAAAAATTTGGGCTTGGAGGAGTTTAATGTAGCATGTTCAATGTAGCATGGAGATCGGGGACAGTACCTCCAGGCTGGTAGAGTGGGGCGATGGTTCCCCGTCTTAAAAATGGGAACCAGAGGGTGTGCTCCATCTACAGGGGGATCTCACTCTTCAGTGTCTGTGAGAAAGGTCTATGCCAGGGTACTATAAAGAAGAGTCTGACTGACAGTTGAATCTTGAATTTAAGAGGAACAATGTGGTTTTTGTCCTGGTCATGGAACACTAGACCAGCTCTTTAACCTCTACAGTATTGTGGAGGGTGTATGGGAATTTGCCCATCCAGTCCATATGTGTTTTGTGGATTTGAAGAAGGAATTTGACCACGTCCATTGGGGTATTGTTTGGAGGTGTGTTTCAGGAGTAGGAGCTCGCTAGTTGATCCCCGTATAAATGGAGGCAGAGCCTCTGGCAGTTAGTCTAACTTGTTCTCAGTGTGGGTTGGACCTTTTGTCACAGATTCTGTTCATAATATTTATGGAAAGATTTCTAGGTACAGCCAGGGGTCGGAGGGTGTCCAAGTTGGAGGCCTCATGATTACATCTCTGCAATTTACAGATGATGTAGTCTTGTTGGCTTCATCAAACTGTTACTGCCAGCTTGCACCAGGACAGTTTGCAGCCAAGTGGGAATTAGCTGGGATGAAGATCAGCACCTCTAAATCTAAGGCCATGGTTTTCAGTTGGAAAAAGGTGGTGCGCCCGCTGCAGGTTGGGATGAGTTGTTGCTCCAAGTGAAGGACATTTAGTATCATGGGGTCTTTTTTTTGAGTGAGGAAAGAATGACGAAGAAGCTTGACAGGGGGATTGGAGCAGCATTGGCAGTGAAGCTCTCAGTTTACCACTGATTTATGTTCCTACCCTCACCTGTGGCAATGAGATGTGCATAGTGACCAAAAGAACAAGGCAGCAAATACAAGCAGTGGAAATGAGTTTCCTCGGCAGGTTGGCAGTGCTCTCCCTCAAATACAAGGTGAGGAGTTTGGCCATCATTGAGGGGCTTCTAGGGCTACTCCTCCACATCCAGAGGAGCTAAATGAGTGGTTCATGCATGTCCAACTAGGAGGAGGCAACATGACCCTGAGGCAGACCCAGGTCATGCTGGAGGAGTTACATCTCGGTTGGCCTGGGAACGCTTTAGAATCCACCTAGAGGAACTAGAGGAGGTGGCCAGGGACAGGGAAGTTGTAGTTCCACTGGTGCCCCTGCAACTTGAATCTGGATAAGTGGAGGAAGATGGATGGATGGACAGACAAACATTACAACATGAACAATAGCAAATAGTTTTTCAGATATGATCCAGAAACAACATGATGATAGACAGACAAATGTTCTGACTGCTATGTCCCCTCACATTAAATGGAGATGACAGTTAAAGGAAGCGACTTAAAGCTGCCAACAACTAGACTCTCTGTAGAAGGATTTTTAATGCAACCTGAACACAGAAAATGATTTCACCTTCTTTTGAATGCTCACTGTCTTTCTTTTTTAGCCACTTGGGTTGGAGGGGGCTATATTCTTGGTACTGCCGAAGTGGTCTACGATCCCACAAAAGGACTGGTGTGGGCTTCAGGACCTATTTCATACTTCTTAAACTTGATTATTGGTGAGTTTGTTGGTCAAATCCAATACAGTCAAGAAATGTCCTTAGTGTATGTAAAGCACCTTTGAGACCTAAGATTTAGCTGAAAATTTATGGTTTACAGGACAGTTGGTGCTGGGTTAATCCACGTCACTGGGCAGCTTTCAAACTTTTTGTCGTAAATCTCTGATCTGAACTTTGCTTAAAATGCTTCTATATTCTTTTATCAAGATGATGATGTTTTTGTTTTTTTGTTTTTTTAACACAAACCTTTGTAGATTAAAAAATGTTGTATTTGTGATTTCAGGTGGATTATTCTTCACCACACCAATGCGGAAGAAGAACTATGTAACTCTCATGGATCCATTTCAAGAAAAATATGGCAACACTGTAGCTGCTGTACTGTTCATTCCTGTTATAATTTCAGATATCTTTTGGGTAGCTTGTATTCTTGGTGCACTAGGTGAGTCAGTAACCAGTGATTAACTCTTAAAATTATGAATTTATGAATTTAATAGTTAATATTTCTCTTTTTCACTCATGTAAATACTGCTACTGTCTTCAGCTGCACTGATTCACACTGAATGAATCTTTTCGGGTACAGGAGGAACATTAACCGTGCTCATGGATATCCCCTCCCCAGTAGCTGTGATCATCTCTGCTGCTGTTGCCATCCTTTACACAGTAATGGGAGGACTATATTCTGTGGCCTATACTGATGTCATTCAACTGAGCTTCATGTTCCTTGGACTGGTATGATCATGACTTCATATCAGTTCATTGCAGTTTAATGTAACCTTTATTCATAGATTTAGTATGGCTTTCAAGGAAAAGTGACTTTTAATCCATCAGTTCTTTCAGTTGATTATTTTGTCAGAGTGCATCTACCAGGTCTAATGCTTTATCACATATTTATCCATAGAACTATGCAGGATAATGCATGTTTGACTCTCTAAGCTTCCCTTCTCATTGTTTCAGTGGATATGTGTGCCTTTTATCATGACAAGTCCCTCTGCTACTAACATCACTGCTGCTGCAGTGAATAAACTGTACCAGGACCCATGGATTGGAAAATTGGAGTTGGAGGATGCAGGTTGCTGGATAGATAACTTCCTGCTACTGGTAATGGACCCCTAATGACTCCTGTGCAATCGTAGATTTCAAGAAGGCAAAGTCTCAGTTGTTGGTTGTAAATTTCATCAACATCATGATCAACAATGCTGTTACCATTTACTTGAGCAGTGGCGGACCCAGAAAAAATGGAAGGGAGGGGGGTATAACATCCTGTTGATGTTACACAGCTTTAGGCACTCCAGTATCCGTGTGTGGCATTGAGTCATAGGCTTTCTTGTAGTCAATCCAGGCAGTGCACAGGTTGGTGTTCCTGGTCTTAAGGCGAAGACACACCAACCCCATTTTCAGTGGTCGGACGTCGTTGGGCAGTCTGGCAAGGTCAGTGATATGAGTTTGCTCAGTGTGTTCTGTGCGATCAGCTGTCATTACTGCCATCGCTAGTCTTTTCGGCCGATTCAATGTGTGTAATCGACCACTACCCTATGTTCAGTTGCACCAATCTGATTGGTGGACGGATAGCACTTGACTAGTGAATCAGCACTTGACATGTGAATACAGCTATACCAAAATACTTCACACCATTATTGTCTTCCATAATAGGCCATTCACTGCTCATTTCATATCTGAATGAGGGCCAGTCAGTGTTGCCTATGGACTTCATTCATCCCATGAAGTGAACAGTTAGCATTATTAGCATAGTGCAATTTCTCCTTCATTTTCACCTGCGACATCTTTCTTCTCCCACAAGAAGAAGCCTGAGAGCTGACAACGCCAGTATCTTCTTATTACTGGCTATCTGTTCAACAACTGTACAACAACAACCCTTATTGACTACTCAAAACTCTCTGCTGACAGCAATGATTGCTGACAGTGAGCTCTGTGTTTTCATCTAGGGAGATGTTCTGTCATTTCCAGTTGTATGTCTCGCGCAAGTGCAGACTGTACGCTCAAGTCGGTAGTGGATTTGGTGTGTTCTTCACACTTTTTTGACCGTACCAGGGGACGAGAGCTGACTGATGAGTCGAGCTACCTTTTCTGGCGACGATCGGTAGTTGGGTTGGCGTGTCTTTGCTCTTACAGTCTTGGGCAATTGCCCTGTCAAGTAGTTGCTGGTGTTTGGCTTCTCTGTTGTTGTTGCCAATTCCTTTCTGTGCTCTGCTCATGTATTGCTCCATGTGCCTACTCATCTTAGCCACTATGATGCCTAATAGGAGCTTCCACGTGGTGCTGAGGCAAGTTATAGGCTGGTAGTTGGATGGTATTGCTCCGTTCTGGGGGTCCTTAATTATGAGGATTGTCCGGCCCTGATTGTCCTAGCCACTCTGGGTGGTTTCCTGATATTAGTAGCTGGTTCATCTGTGCTGTTAGTAGGCGTGAATCATGTTGGGCCCTGGTGCTGTCCAGCTCTTCATTTTGGTCACTGTTGTTTAGATGTCAGCTAGGGTGATGACTACTGGGTCTTGTTCTGGAAGTTGGCTGTGCTCTGCCTGTAAGTCTATCAGCCATTGGGCGTTAGTGTTATGTGTTGCCTCTTTCTCTCGGGTTGGTAGAGAGCACCTTGTTTATTCTCCTTGCCTCTACTTCTCTTGTATACCTCTTTAGGCGGGTAGCTAGGGCTGTGAGCCTTTGCTTAGCAGTCTCCAGTGCCTCAGCTGTGTTTGTTATATTTCCTGGGCAGCTCTTTCCTCAGATTCACACCTCTGCTTAGTTCTGTTAGAAGGCTGACTTCTCTCTGTGCCACCACGATCTTTGCCTCTGGTCTTCTCCTCCATCGGGCAATTCATTCCTTCTGGCTACTCATACTGTTCCTCTTGTAGCCAAGCATCTCTAGGATGATTGTTACCGCTGCGTACATCAGCTGGTTGGTCTCAGTGATGGTAGTAGTAGGGATATTTAGCAGTGTCGTGTTCAAGTCCTCTAGTAGAGACTGGTCTGGTACTTTGTTGTTTAGCTTTGGCAAGCAGGAGGTAGTTGAATTCCCCCAGGACTTAATGATTCTCTCTCTCAGGTCAGCTGCCCTTGTGTTCAGTCTGTCTGTCTTTGGGGCTTGGTACCAATCTTGATATTTAGGGGTGATGTTGAAACCACCCCCAAACTGACCTGTCGTCCTGGCTCCCCCTTGCTGTAGCATCTTTGTACCGTGGATGAGGAGATATTTGAACACTGAGCTAAGAGCTGTTTCTTAGTAAGTGAATGAAAATGTGGGGTTTCGAAGCAACCATTTCTCCCACATTTCCTACATATATCCCTTCTCACTGGAGTTGTTACTGTAGTAACACTCCATCAGTAGTAATGTTTTCTGCCCTGCTCCATGAATGTCTTGTTCCAGTAGATGATTTGACATCAGGATGTCCTGGTTCCCCAACACCTGACCTTGTTGTCCTGGGCGACGTCTGAGCCAGTATGACTCTTTGATTTATTGTACTGCTCATTCCGAGGTATAGGCGTATAGCATAAAGGGCCTTGCCCAAGGGCCCACATTTCACTCCTGCCAGGATTTGAACCCCCCGACCTTCCACACCAAAGTCAGTGGTGTAGACCACTTAGATAGATAGATAGATAGATAGATAGATAGATAGATAGATAGATAGATAGATAGATAGATAGATAGATAGATAGATAGATAGATAGATAGATAGATAGATAGATAGATAGATAGATAGATAGATAGATAGATAGATAGATAGATAGATCCTTCTCCAAATGGTCATATTCCTGCTCAACAGGACTGCTTGCTTTTTTTAGAACATACTGTGCATTACAGTCATATTTCACAACACAATATACACTCTGTTCTTACCTAGATACGTCTGCTAGCAAATTCACTCTTTATGGAAACTGTTAATTAACATACAACTTAAAACTGATTACTAACCCCGAGGCTTAGATGTCATAGTAGCATGAGTTTTTTCTACTTGGTAGTAGGCCTACTAGTAGTTCATACAGGAAATTGTGAGTGTGCAGCATATAGAATACTTGACGATCTGTCAAACAAAACACTAACAATTCCGAAGATGCTGACACATGCCCAACAGCCAGTAAATGCAGTAAAAGTTAATTACATACACTACTTAGATATAGGCCAATGTTTGACAACTTTCTGTTGATTCACTCAATCACTGGCTGTGTTTTGTGGTAAATGTCATGCAGTTCTATAGTTCTGACTGTATAATAATACATTACATACCATCTGTGGTTAACCGTTTGATTTTCTGGAGTGCAGACCCAAATGCTGCTTGAATAGACAGTTGTCTCTTAATGATTAGTAGACTTTAGTCTAGTTCAGATTTAACTCCCTTTACCATATAATCCGGCACCAAGGGCACCAGTAGGTATATCCGCCATTGCTTAAATTATTGTCTCTTGTCACCAGGTGCATGTGGCACATTTTTCCTCCAATACTTTCAGATTTCACAAAAAGAGAAATACCAGAAAAAACAGAGAAAATACATCACTGGACCTAGATAATATTCTGTTAACCCTTAAATCTTGAGTGTTTATTTTTTCCTGAAGGGTGAATTACTCACACACTTTAAGCTGACATCTAGGGGATGTAAATGTGTAAGTGAATATTGTTTCTGTTTTTTTTACAGATACATATTTCCCCGTTTTGTATGTGTATGTTTAAAGTTGTTGACTTTATTTCTCTTCTAGTCCATTGGAGGGGTTTGCTATCAGGCTTTCTACCAGCGAGTTCTGTCTGCAGCCACAGATGCCCAGGCTAAGATCACCTGTTACATTGGAGCAGTCTTATGTCCTATGCTTGGCATCCCATCACTCATTATTGGAGCTGTATCTGCATCTACCAGTTCAGTTCTTATTCTTTTCTCGTTATCTTAACAATTTCTTTCATGTAATGGAAAATTCTGCATGTCAAACAAGAGAAAAATTGTGTATTTTCTGCAAGGCCTGCAGAAAATAATGCAGGTATAACAATTAGTCATGTATGGACATAAATTTGTTTCACTTTTTTTTCAGACTGGAACCAGACCACCTTTGGGTCACCCAGCCCTTATGAACAGGGTAAAGCTGGTATGATTTTGCCAATTGCCCTTCAGCATCTCTGTCCCTTCTATGTTTCTCTGATCGGTATGGGAACACTTGCTGCAGCAGTAATGTCATCAGTTGACTCTGCTCTTCTGTCTGCTGCCTCCCAACTGGCCCGAAATGTCTACAAGAACATCATCTACAAACAGGTAAACAACACTGCTTTTGCCCAAGTGGTCATTAGATTGAATAATTTATAGATGTTATGAGGTTATAAAACACCAAAAAAAAGACAAACATTTAAATATAGGAAACATTCTTGGATTTTAAATAACATGTGTCAGTTTGTATCTATCTGAGTGTGAACACTGTTCTCGTGTCCCCCAAGTTGATTTGATAACATTGTAAAAGCTTTAATTAACTCGAAAAATGTTTTTTTTTTTTTTTACTCACTTGACTCTAGTTGCGGAAAAAGGTCTTTCCATTGCAGTTTTGCATGATATACCAATGGCGCTACGCCCGAAAAACCACCTCTTGCCAGCACAAAGACTTTTAATCGAAAAGCGAGTTTTGGCAAAATTGTGGTTTTTCCATTAGGTAAATCTTTATGCGCAAGTTATATTCGCACAATTTGAGGGTCAATGGAAAAGCGACTAATGAATGTCACCTGGAGTGCAGATAAGACAACAGTCAAAAGGACAAATATCAGCCAATGTTGGATCTGTGCACTGTTAGTAAGTTTTAGATAAAACTGAACAGAAGGTTAATTACACTATCTCCTTTTCTTTTAGGCATCAGAGAAGAGTGTCCTTGTGGTGGTTAAAGTATCAGTCCTCCTGTGTGGTGTGATCGGGGCATGTCTAGCTCTCACAACGTCTTCTGTTGTTCAATTTTGGATCATCGGTTCAGATACCTTGTATTCAATGATGACTCCTCAGGTGATATGCATCCTCTACTTATCCCAGTGGGTTAACGTCTATGGAGCCTGTTGTGGGTTTGTGTTTTCACTACTACTGAGAGGTTTGGTTGGGGAGGCCTTCTTGGGCCTTCCTGATGTGCTGCCTCTGCCATGGGACAGGATCCAGGAGGATGGACACAGATATCGCCTGTTTCCATTCCGTACTGCCATCGTCATCGTCACATTTGTTATTATTTTACTCGTATCACAAATGTCTATCTGGTTGAAGGGGAAGAAATTACTGACAAATGATGCAGAAACGAATGAAATGTATGACCTAGGACTCAACCAGAAAAATGTAGAAGAAAATGAAGCGCTGACTAAAGAAGAGGAGCCTTCTTATCTTCATAGAGGACAGATATTATGAGGTATTTGCGTAGAATGTGGGCAATGTTTTCAACCGGGATGTATTTAAGCAACGAATGAGCTTTTATTCCCTTCAGGGAATTGCAGTATATAAATGTTGAAGTTAATCAGAGCGTCTGTATGATTTGTATTACACTTTTTACATGTTTTAGAAACTGAAGCCAACCAAAATTATTTCATCATTGCTGACCAGCCATAGTCTTCTACAAAGGAGACAGTAATGTAGTAGTATTCGAGTTTTCATTCAGATTGCACTTATCAAATATCAAATGCGCACAAGTAAGCATTAAAAGTCATCAAAACATCTATTTGGTCTATTTTTATGCAAATTATGAATAAAAATTACATAAAAAAAGAAAAAAGAAAAAAAAACAAGAAAAAAAAAATTACTCAAACATCAAGGAGCCGTCACTATAATTCTGTTTCTAATAATGTCTATGTGTGTTGATGCATATGAAGTGTGTGTCACAAGGTGCTTCATTTTCATTTAACCTATAATGGCGTGCTCCTATTTTATGACTGTTTTAAATTGTTTTTAATTGTAAAATATTCGGTAAATAAAGAATCTTTGCAAATAAAAAAATTAATAATTCTTAGAATCAGTTTTAATGTTGTAGTAAACCCTTGAAGACCTAAAAAGTCATTGGCCAAAAAAAAGGATCCACTGATCTAAAATATGTAATAACTATTCAATCACTAATTAACTTCAATCACTAATCACTACCAATGCATTTAAATATTCAGGGAAAATACAGTTTTTCAGCTTCTCTGCATATCAAATGTGTCTTGTTTTTTTGGATGTTCAGATATTCAGTGAACATGGAAACACTGTCATCTTCTGAAACACTGATTCACCAGTAATGTCCATGTAGTCTGACATATGACAGTGTTGTCTTTACATTCAGTTCATGATATATTTTGCTGAAAAAGTCACTTTTTCCTCAGTTGTCTGTTTTGATATAAAATCCTTCTAATTAATCTAGAGCTGTAATGAATGACTATATGATCACCAAAATTAAATGTAGGAAAATACTCAATTTTCACTGAAAAGTGCAAAGTGCAGAGGACAATATTATAACAAGTGGTGATGAATCACTTGGGGACAGGTTAAATGTAGAGAAAAAATAGTTGGAAATCACCACCATTATAGTTCTAGATCATAAAGGGTTAAATATAATCTCTCTTATCTTTAGCTGTAAAATACAGATTTATAATAAATCCATTAAACATATCATCATATGTTTATAGTTCAATAATTTTCCCCTGGAATTAAAGTATTCCGATTCTGTTCATCAATTTGCAATCAATATTTCTTGTCTGCACTAACAATAATAATTTAAAACTCAGGCATATATGTTAAAGCGTCATTTGGATTTAAAATATCCATCCATTTTCTGAACTGCTTGGTCCATGTAAAGGTCATGGAGGTGTGGGAACCTATTTCAGCTACCATATTTTACCAGTTTATTGCAGGGCTTTTTTTTGCTTCCAAGTAGAGGCTAAATTAAGTGGAGATTGTTAATTTGACTATAGAACATAAAATAGATAGAGTTTTAGGTATGTTGCATATTTGCAACAATAGGCAATAAGGATAAAAAAAACACATTTTATTGTCTCAGGCATGGAGATGGTTTTATTGATGCCACATTTTTTCCAGTGTCCTGAATGTAACATCCACTATTTTAACTATTATTATCATCCAAACAAACAGTGCTCAAGCTTTTAATTTGGAACATGGGAGTCAAATTCATTTTAGTTAAGGGGCCACATACAGACCAATATTATCTCAAGGAGGCTGGACTAGTTAGTACAAATACACCTGTGTGTGGAAGGTCCAAGAAGTAGTTAATCAGCATAACTGTCAACAGTTACACCATGAAGACAAGAAAACACTCCAAGCAGAGGAAAAGTCATTGAAAAGTACGAGTCAGGGAATAGATCTAAAAATGATTTCAAATCACCAGAGTTCAGTTAAACCCATCATTAATAAATGGAGAGTATGGTATGTCCTCACAAACTGAGTGACCATAAAGGAGACTTTTGAGGGTGGACACCAAGTCACCCATGAGTACTGTGAAGGATTAAAAGCTACAGCAGCTGAGGTGGGAGAGATGCTACTGAAAGTGACAGTTGTCCAGGTTCAGCTTTATGGGAGAGTGGTGAAGAGGAAACCACTGTTGAAGAAATCTCAACAAGGGTCAAATGGAAGAAGGCTCTGTGGTCTGATGAGACCAAATAGTGCAGTGGTTCCCAACCTTTTCTGTCTTGTGACCCCATTTTAACATCACAAATTTCTGGCGACCCCAGACATTCAAAACGGAAACATTCTTTTGGCTAAAATGAATTTGTTTTTGATCATGTAATAGTTTACTATACTAAGTTGCAAGTAAACGTTAATTTTAGAGGACATTTAGTCTATATAATGTATATTATTATGGACGGAGGCAGAAAAGCCAGGTGTAGATTACTGCACAAAGTGAGAATTTTATTTTCCTTGGTCAGGATATGTATGGTCAGTCCAGCTGGATTTACAAGGCTGACAATTAATACTGAACAAACAAGAACTCAAACTATGAATTATGAAAGAGCTGCAGCATCTGAAACTGACCACAATGAACATTTGAAAGATAAACAGGAAACTGACCACAATGAATGTTTGACAGATAAACAGAACCACAGTGCTTCAGTTTCAGTTTCAGCTTCAGGTTGTCATGTCTTTTATGTATTGAGATTGTCTCTGTCAATTCACCATATATTTTTTATTGGTATCTAATTTTTATTTATTTATTTATTTTTTATCAGTTACTACAAATTTCAGGCGACCCCACGTGGGGTCCCGACCCCAAGGTTGAAAAACACTGAAATAGAGGTTTCTGACCATCAGACTAGATACTATGTTTGATGGACACCAAATACTGCACGTCCCCACAAACACATCATCCCCACTGTGAAGCATAGTGGTGGCAGTGTCATGCTGTGGGGATGCTTCTCAAAAGTAGCACCTGGAGGGCTTGAAAAGGTAGAGGGTAAAATGAATGTAGCAAAACAGACAGATCCTGGAGGACCATCTGATTCACTCTGCAGGAGACCCACACCTTTGTGGAGGATTTATCCTCTGCCACAGTAATTATTCAAAGGATACAGTGGAAGCTCCACAGAAATAGTTTAAAGACAATAAGGTGACTGGTACAGAGTAGCCACATCAAAACCAAGACCTCAATCTGACTTGAAAAGGGCTGTTTGCGCTCATTCTTTGATAATCTGATAATCTATGAATTACTGAATCAACAGTACATTATTGTTATGCACAAACATATTAAACATATTCAGATCTTCATTTGTGGGGCGGTGTTCAGAACACAATTATTCAAACTTGTACCACAGGTTTCATGTGGGAGGTTTTTGAGAGAGGTCTGATTGAAGATTACCTCAGTCTGCTCACATCAAATCAAAGTACATGTAAGTACCGACCTTAACTATATTTATATTGGATCTACTAATAACACTGTATTGTAAATTATATTTAACACTAACATTACTATACAACAGTTTATTCATTTATTTATATCTACGCATACTTGTATTGTTGTTATTGTGATTGTGGATTTTATTTGAGCTACAACTTGAACTTCCCCTACAGAGGTGAATAAAGTATCTTATATTATTGTCTTCTATTCTCTTAAAACATAATGTGGCACTAAGAACAATAACATCTTCTACCATTACTATAATATTGTCATAGATTTATCAGTTGTTCTTTGCACTTTCCAGTATACAGGGTGGGGAAGCAACATTTACAATATTTTGAGGCAGGGATTGAAAGACAGTGTATGACCAATTAGTTTATTGAAAGTCATGAGAATTTATTTGCCACAAGAAAATTTACATAATAGAAAATGTTTTTATTCTATGTGTCCTCCTTCTTTCTCAATAACTGCCTTCACACGCTTCCTGAAACTTGTGCAAGTGTTCCTCAAATATTCAGGTGACAACTTCTCCCATTCTTCTTTAATAGTATCTTCCAGACTTTCTCATAATAGTTTTGCTCATAGTCATTCTCTTCTTTACATTATAAACAGTCTTTATGGACACTCCAACTATTTTTGAAATCTCCTTTGGTGTGACGAGTGCATTCAACAAATCACACACTCTTTGACGTTTGCTTTCCTGATTACTCATATGGGCAAAAGTTTCTGAAACGGTATGGATAATAGTGTTAGGTATGATTATGACATCAATATATGTTTGGTTTCAAAGCAATTGACGTAGTGCCTGCTGAGAAAAAACAACGAAATGTTCATTGTAAATTTTGCTTCCCCACCCTGTATACTAACTGCTTCCTCCAAACTACTGCTCAGTTATGAAACAAACCAATTGGAAACACCAATATAAAAACATATTAATAATACAAAAAGATAATTTAAGGACAATCTAACATCTTCTAAAATTAAGTTGAGAAGAAAACACTGTCACAGTGCTAAGGTTGTTTGTATCACTGTAAATTACAGTAGTAGTAGCTGGTTCCTCCAAAGTATTGCTCTATTATTAAACACATAAACACACACTTTATATATCATGACATTTAGTTGGCTTGTAATGTTCACTAAAATGAAGAAATGCAGAAGGTTTTCTATCTATTTTCTGAACTGCTTAATCCTTGTGATGGTCAGGTTTGTATGTATATCATAATTAATACACGTTAATTCAAAGTGCTTTACAAAAATAAAAGACAAGTTATAAATACATAGCCAAGAAAAAAGATTAATAAAAAAAAAAAAAAAAAAATCCAGAATTTAAAAAAGAATGCTAAAAAAAATTTAAATTTAAAATTTAAAATAAAAAGAGAAGAGTGCAGCTAAAACCATTTCACTTAGCATATGTAGAGCTAAAACAAAATATTTTCAGCTTGGACTTAAACACAGAGACTATTCCAGCTTTTGGCAGCATGGAACTGAAATGCTGCTTCTCCCTGTTTAGTCCTCACTCTGGGCATGAGCCTTTCCCTGAGGAGTTCTCCAAGTCTGAGGTGGTTCATATGGCACTAGCATGTCAGAGATGAACTGTGCTTGAACACAAGCAGTGCTGTTCTTAAGTCTACTCTGATAAACAGGAAACCAAAGCAGAGACCTGACAAGAGGAATGCGGTCATACTTCCTGGTTCTAGTCAAGTTCTGTGCAGCAGCATTCTGAACAGACTGCAGCTGTTTTAAATCCTGTTTTGGGAGCCCTTGCGAAGAGGCAGTAGTTACACTAATCTAACCTGCTGGAGAAAAATGTATGGATGAGTTACAAGTCTGGTTACACTCGACAATGTTTTTGAGATGGTAGAAAGCTGAAGATGTTACTCAATTAATGTGGCTGTTAAAATTCAGATCTGAGCCCATGATTACCCCCAGATATCTAACCTGATTTTTAGAACTTAGGGATGAGACTCGAGGTGACTGCTGACACTTTCTCTTTGCTTCTGTGGCCCAAAGATGATAACTTCAGTCTTATGTCTGTTTAGTTAGAGAAAGTTGTTTTGCATCCACATGGTGATCTCGTCAATGCAGTGACACAGTGAAGAAAAGATAAAGAGATTTTATTCACACTGTATATCCATATAATGAAATTTGGGTGCACCTCCAAAAAAGACACTCTAAAAAAACCCCAAGATACATACAAACATATTAAGGATTCAGAGCACTTTATTATCATGTGTACAGTAAATAAAGAGATTTCCCTGTACAATGAAAATCTTACTTTGCGTCCATACTGAATGCCACAAGAATTTAACGTAAACAAAGTGGCATTTCAAATGGCCTACAAAAGAAAATGAGCATAAAAATATAAAAAATACAATCTACTATTACCAAGAGAAAAATATATATATTTACATAAATGTGCAATGTCTGGGATGTTGTACAAACTGTCAGAGGTAAATTATGATTATGGCTGTCCATCGATTTCGATAGTGACATTGCTCCAAGAGGGTTATTGTGGGGGTTATAATAATAATGGATTTTACATATGTATATATATATTAGGCCTGTAACGGTACACATACTGAACCGTTTTGGTACACACCTGTTTGATTCGATACACAACTGTACCGAAACACACTGGGGTTTACAGCCCCTCCAAGCCCCACGGGAGCTGAGGCTCTGAGGGCGCTAAGCAGGGCTTGGAGGTCAGAGCACAGCTTGGTTCTGAGTTCTGTAAACAAAACTAGTTCCATGATCCTTAAACAGAGCTGGTTCCGAGATCCAGCGTCAAATGTACACAGCGCCCCTCCATACCACCATACCGACCACAGTTAGCACAGAGGTGAAGAGCAGCTGCTGACGTCACTCTCCTGCGCCGTTTACTTTGCGAATTCATTTTCAAATTATGGTAGCTTTTTTGCAGGGCAGACCATGAAAATGAAAAAGCAATGTCCTCTGTTTTCTTTTTGATTGTGTCGTAAAATGTGTAACATGAATAAGAAAATGAAAATGCTGACTGGATAATTTATTGCTAATTTTATTTATGAGTCAAATAATGCAGCCACATTCTTAAAATGAAAAAGTATTTGTGCTAATGCATTTGAAATTTCAAATTTTAGATTTCAAATGGAACTTTGGTAACTATTTGCTGGGGCATGTTTTGAAAATTTAATCTCAAATGTGTTTTTCTTTTTAATTAAGTAAAAGAATGAGCGGGCTTGAATAAGGAAATGAAAATGCAGATTGGATAATTTATTAATAATTTTATTTATGAGTCAAATACTGCAGCCATATTCTTAAAATGAAAAAGCATTTCTTCAAATGCATTTTAACTTAGATTATGGTAACTAATCGCTTCCATATCCCATTTGTGTGAAACATGCTTCTATACTTTGCTTCAGATCAAGTTAAAGAAGACACTGGACATATCTTTGTCCACCATCAAACTTGTTGAAATTGTTGTCAAGAATAAAGGACATCCCCTCATGACCTCTACCAGAACAAAAACTGTTGAGTGAAACATCTGTGCACATATTCAGAGCTTCATTTGCACTGCAGAACACAATTAGTTAAACTTGTTGCACAGGTTTAATTTGGGAGGATTATCAGGAAACTCTGACTGAAGATTACCCCAGGCGGTTCAAATCAAATCAAAGTGACTTTGACACAACAAAAATCAGAAGTAGGTACTGACCTAAACTGTTTTTAGGTTTACTATGTTTACATATGTTTTATACTAATATTATAATATTAATATATTTAACACTAATATTACTATGCAGACTTTTCTTTATTTATATTGGTGCATAGTAGTATTGTTGTTCTATTCTATTCTATTCTATTCTATTCTATTCTATTCTATTCTATTCTATTCTATTCTATTCTATTCTATTCCAGTCCAGTGGCAGATCCAGAAAAAATGGAAGGTGTGTGTGTGTGTGTGCGCGTGCTATATATACATACATATATGTATATCCTTCTCTGAATTGTCATATTCCTATTGTTTGTTTACAGAACATACTATACATTATGATCATATTTCACAATTCAATATAAACTTTAATCTTAACTCTGAGGCTTTTTCTACCTGGTAGTAGGAACTGCTGAATCGCTTAATCCTTGTGAGGGTCCTGTCCTTGCTACCAGTGTTTGAAAGTGGGCTATAGTCTGGATGTGTTGTCAGTTCACCACGGGGAAAGCCTTAGATCACCTAGAATTCACAGGCAGTCTCCCATTCAAGTACCAACCAGACCAAAGCCCAACAAGATCAGATGTGTGTAGGGTGCTTTGGGTGTTAGTCTGATTTTTGTATGTAGCTATACGGTAGAACATATTTTGCTGTGAGAGGCAGCTAAAATACCATACTAAAGGCTGTGATTGAAGCAATGTATATTTCCTGTCTAACAACTCAATCTGGAATCAGTGGCTGAATTTTACTTTTCTGAAAAAGGCTGCTTTATATGTTACTTTTTTCACAGTCTGTAAATTCAAACATGTTCCTCTAATCCCTTTCCTTCTCTGTATATTCTACGCTCTTCAGGTTTTCATTGAATATCTCTTGCGTATTTAGCCATAGAGTCTCAGATCTGTCTTTCTCCACCTGCTCACAGAGAAGTCAGTACCATTGTCATGAAAAAATGTGTGTATAGGGCAGGTAGATGGATGAAAATTCATGCAATAACATAGAAGGAACAGAGAATGTGTGAGTAGAAGTTTGTGCAGTTACATGCATAACAACATTGTTCACTAGGGCTGGGAATCTCAAGGTACCTCACGATACGGTACGTGTCATGACCTGTCTCAAACGGTCACAACAAAAAGGGAGACAACATCATGTTAACTTTACAAATTTTCTTTATTGATCATATTTAACCAAATTAAGTAATCAAATGAATCTTAAATAAGTCAAATTTGACCAAATTAAAGATCTAAATATATGAAATGTGAAAGTCAGTTAAGTCAGTGGTGTAGAATATGCATGAGTGGAAATGGTTTGTGTGAAAGTGTTAGTTGCGAGCAAAAATGAATTAACCTAACCAAATACAACCAAACAACAACTGTGGATACCTGAGGAGAGAAGGTCAGGTCAGGGAAGGAGTCAGAGAGAGAGTGAGAGTCACTGGAGGAGCTGAAGTAGTCTCTGCACACCAGGCCCAGGTGTGCAGCATCACTAACCAGCTGCAACTCCTAGCCACCACTTGGAGACACACCTCCACACTGACATCACAACCTGATGACAGTCATCACACCGCGATACATGGCTTGCAATCACGATAATATCTCAATATGGTGATACTGTAATTACAGATACATTGCTCTTAATAACCTACAATATATCTGTGTGTTTATAGGGGTGAAACAAAAACAACAACAACAAAAATACATTTCATAGTTAATATTTTGCAGCATAATTTAACCCGAGTACAAACAGCAATAATGCAAAAACAATGACACTGTTTTAATACAACAGAACTGTAAACAGGATTTTTTTTAACGTGTCTGACAAACAGGGACACTATTTTAAACATGATATCACGACTCACATAAATATACCCGACCCTTTTAACTGGCGTGTTATCTATTTGCATTATAAGCTTTCCGTGTGTATGTTCATGCAGTTATTAGCACCCTGTCCAACCTGAATCGTCGCATTAAATACCGTGCACTGAGGGTTAGGGATTACGGTTATGTGAACTGGAGATCTTAGTGTACATTGACACACCATCACATGGTGTTGAATATCATGCGAAAGGTCGAGAATGTGTACGTATAGCACGCCAAATGCCATAAGAACTGGCGTGACACACAACGCCATTTCATGAGATGAGTCTAATTTTAAACTCATTCAGAAAACACCACATCTCATGTCTCTCCAGTGTGCATGTTTGTCAGGCCGCCCATGTATCGTACTTTAGTGAGACAGTTCATACATACTGCAAAGTCCTTATCCATTTTTGTCCCATCCACACTATCAGAGCCAAAGTGAGTCCATACTTTGGATTTAAATGATGCCGGTGCATCTTTCAGTTTAACTTCACTGCTCGAGTCCACCATATTAGCACCGTTGTTTGTTTTTTCTTCTTCTGCGACTTCAGCCCATTTTGTAAAACACTGACTTGACTCACTAAGGCGGAATGATAAAACAAGTTTATAGTGGCTATATTTTAATAATGATTAAAAAAAAACAAAAATACAATCGATAATCCACCGTAAGATGGATAAATATTGTGATAGTTCACCATTTTGATATTTTGTTACACTCCTACTCTTCACCATGTTTAGAGTTATTTCATAGGTCTGTCAGCTGCGTAGAGTTGACTGACCAATAAGACTAAAGTGATTCATGTCATGACATGGTTAGTGGTGAATACAGGCTATAAAAACAGAGAATACCCTTTCATGCTTCACTGTGGCTTTTTGAAGGTCCAAAATAAAACTACATGATATCCCATGAGGATGTTTTGAAATTTTTTGTATCTTGGCCCTACAGACAGTAACGATGGCAGTGAACTGGCTCGGACTCCTGTCCATTGGAGTGTTCTACATCATTATACTTGGTACAGGCATTTGGGCATCTAGGAAGTCCAAACAGGAGGAGAAGAAGTGTGCTGGGAGCCCCAGCGAAGTTGCAATGGTTGGAGGACGGAACCTACACATTTTGGTCAGCGTCTGTACTATGACAGGTAAAAGGTACAAGTTAGAAAACTCTGACTTGGCAGAGGAAACAGTGTTTCCCAGAGTCCTCCTTTATCTGTGGTGGTTGGTGGCTGGGGTGGCACAGTAACAGACAGCTGCAGAACATCCCTGTTACCACTGTGATTAACTTTCACTTCTGTCATTGTAATAAACATACAGACTTACAGAGAGACCTTTTGGCTTCATAGCTCACTTGATGATTTAACCTTTATTTAACCAGGTAAGTTAGGTGAGAACTGATTCTCATTTCCAATAACAACTTGACCAAAAGACAGCACACAAACAGGATGATTATCTAATGTCAGATTTGTACGTGGAAGCCATGTTTCTGTTTCACTGGGTTCGCTAGTTGTTGAGGAGCTCCTGGGTTCTTTGTAAAACTACATTTTGGACATTGACCAATAATAATTAGATAATTATTCATTAGATAATTATTAACTGAAAACAACAGTAATGTTTACATTGAATTTATCTCACTGCTTTCACTTGATTTTTCTGTTACTGTGTCATGTGTGGTTTCAGAAACTGCTGGTTAAGAGTGGAGATCAACTGTGCGTTTTGTGCATATGTATGTATATTGTAAAGTGTGGTTTACATAGTTTTGATCTGAGTTAGCAAAAAACAATTTATATAATTTATAACAATCTGGTTAAGAAAGGTTGTAGATGGTGGTGCACCATAGTCTATGTCATTAATGGGAAACATTGTGAAATTCCTCTCTTTACCAGCAGGAGGACTCACAAATCAACAGGTTCAGCACAAGCAGAAAGAAAACTGAACTCAAGATTTGTATCACAAACACTGATCATGAAATTGAATGCAAATAGTGACAAAAGGTAGAAATAGAAGAGATAAGGGAACATATCAGGGGAAGATGGTTGAAGTTAATAAACACTGCAAAAACTGCAGCAAAGGAGAAAAAAAGGCTGTCAGAAACAGAATACAGGAGATGTAAAAATGAGCATGAATTGTTTTTTTGTGCAAATTCCATGGTAAGCAAAAGCCTACTTATGGCCTTTCTTTCCCAAAAATGCTTGTCGTAGTTGTCATAGCATCATAGATATGTCTTAGTTACTTGAATCTGTTATTGTTTCTAATGCAGTATCACATCACAAAAAACGAAAATCACAGAAAGATGGAAAAAAAAAAAAAGGTTCATTCATTCATTTATCTGAACCCGCTTTATCCTCACTAGGGTCATGGGGGTCACTGTAGCCTTTCCCAGCTACTTATGGGCGAAGGCAGGGTACACCCTGGACATGTCGCCAGTTCATCACAGGGCTAACATGTAGAGACAAACAATCACTCTTATATTCACACCTAATTTAGATTAACCTATCAGTGCATGTCTTTGGATGGTGGGAGGAAGCTGGAGTACCAGGAGAGAACCCACGCAGACACGGGGAGAACATGCAAACTCCACACAGAAGGGTCCCACCCCCATCAACTGGTGCTGGAATCAAACCCAGGACCTTCTTGCTCTGAGGCACGAGTGTTATCCACTGCACCACTGTGTTGAAAAAAAGGGTTGAAAGCAGAATTTAATGACAAAAAAATGTATATGATGATCACACAACAGACAGAATAGTCAAAGCTGACTTCAAAATACAGCATCAACTACATAACAGCATTGGTGGAAGATATCAAAAGGTTTTTGAGTTATGCCCCAGAAACAAAATGATGATAGAAAAACAAGACCTGTTGACTGTGTCCCCCCATATTAAATGGAGATGATACTTAAAGGAAGTGACTTAGACCTGCAAAAACCAAAACTCTCTGTAGCCATGGTATAAATGTTTTTAAAACCACCTAACCACGGAAAATGATTTCACTTCCCTTTTAATGGTCATAGTCTTTCTTTTTTTTTTTTAGCCACTTGGGTTGGAGGGGCCTTCATTCTTGGTACTGCTGAAGTGATCTACGATCCCACAAAAGGACTGGTGTGGGCTATAGGACCTACTTCATACTCTCTAAATCTGGTTATTGGTGAGTATGCTGGTCAAATGATCTAGTACAGTGAAGAAATGTTCAAAGTATAGGTAAAGCTCCTTTTGGATTTGGCTGAAAACTTGCAACTGCTTGAAAAGCAATGGTCTAACAAACTGTGTACAATTTCAATAGTGACTACTGTCTGTACTTTGGATCTAATGACTAAAAGATGAGTGAGGGCACTGATGGCAGCTTATTTACAAGACCTGCATTTTGGGAAAATAAAAAACTCAAAGAAGAAGTCTCAAAGTATTTGTGATGTTTTGAGTCACCACTAATGAAATCTAGTGAAATCAAGGACTACTTGCTATGGAAACACCTGATAATAACATTCCACTTTGTGTTGACAAGTAAGCTACATCCCATAAATACTGAAAACAAACATCGACTATAACACAAGATTATAAAACCAGCCTCTGGTGATCTGACAACCTGAGTCACTAGAGTCCAGCCTGGACAATCCAGTTCACTCTGCTGTTCTTAACTTCCAATGTTCTAAACAGTGGCGGCTTCTCAATAGAGGGTGCTAGGGCGCCATCCCACCTGTCTCACATGAAGAAGAGGGGAATAGGAATCACATAAAAGACATTAGACCCTCTCCAATATAAGAGATAGGAGAGCCCAAGCACCACTCACAGGAGTAAACATTACATCCTGAAAAGAATCAAGACCTATCCCAGAAATGCAATCAGAGAACAGGTCTGGAATTAATACTGCTGAGTGAATATGAAGCAGCTGAATAGCTAACAGCTAGGGTGAAATTTACACATAAAAAAATACCTGAAAACACATACTGTGTATTTTGATTTTGATTTAAATTAATATTTTAAAATAGTGGTGCATGTACATGTATTCTAGTGGTTATATGTGGTTATAGTGCAGATGAAAACTGATGTGGATACTGCAACCCACCAAAAAATAATTTCACCAGCCGCCACTGGTTCTGAAGTGTTTTTGTCATTAGTCTTTGGTCTGAACTGTGCTTAAAGTGCTGCTAAATCCTTTTGTCAAGATGACAATGCATTGTTTTGTAAAATGAACCTTGCAGATTTAAAAATACTATATTTGTGATTTCAGGTGGATTATTCTTTACCACACCAATACGGAGGAAGAACTATGTAACTCTCATGGATCCATTTCAAGAGAAATATGGCAACACTGTATCTGCTATACTGTTCATCCCTGTTATAATCTCAGATATCTTATGGGTGACATGTGTTCTTGGTGCACTAGGTGAGTCAGTAACCAGTGATTAACTCTTAAAATTGTGCAATTAATTATTTAATGTGTTTCCATCATTTACTCTCATGTAAAGCTTCAGCATTACTCTCTTCTCATGCACCGATTCACTCTGAATTACACTGAAGTAGTAGAACTGCAGCTGACAATGAAATGGCTACTCACATCAGTGTGTCCCTAAACTTTATTCTGGCACAAACCCCATAAACATCAGAGTTCACCAGTGTCATGTGCGATGGTACTATGGTATGGAATCACACTGAATGAATCTTTTTGGATACAGGAGGAACACTAACCGTGGTCATGGATATCCCCTCCCCAGTAGCTGTGACCATCTCTGCTGCTGTTGCCATCCTTTACACAGTAATGGGAGGACTGTATTCTGTGGCCTATACTGATGTCATTCAACTGACCTTCATGTTCCTTGGACTGGTATGATCATGATTTTTCATGTCAGTTCAATGCATTTTAATCTTTATCAATAGTTATAACATGGTGTTCTCTTAATCCATCAATTCTTTCGCTTGATTATTTTGTCAGAGTGCATCTACCAGGTCTAAGGCTTTATCACATATTTATCCATAGAACTATGCAGGATAATGCATGTTTGACTCTCTAAGCTTCCCTTCTCATTGTTTCAGTGGATATGTGTGCCGTTTATCCTGACAAGTCCCTCTGCTACTAACATCACTGCTGCTGCAGTGAATAAACTGTACCAGGACCCATGGATTGGAAAATTGGAGTTGGAGGATGCAGGTTACTGGATAGATAACTTGCTGCTACTGGTAATGGACCCCTAATGGCTCCTGTGCAATCGTAGATTTCAAAAAGGCAAAGTCTCAGTAGTTAGTTGTAAATTTCATCAGTATCATGATCAGTGACGTTACCATTTAATTTAGTTATTTTCACGTCACCTGCTGCATCATTTTCAGTGCAGTGACGACTAATTAAGGCTGGTACTATCTAAATCTCACATAGTTCCATAGCTCCACATTTTTTTCACAAAAAAGAGAACAGAAAAAACTGTGAAAATACATCACTGAGGCTAGATAAGTTCCTGTTAATCCTTGAATCCTTAGTGTTTCTTTTTCATGAATGATGACTTATTCATACACTTACACCTGACATCTAGGTAATGTAGCCTAAATGTATATGTATATTTATATATGTATAATTAGAGTTGTAAATGGACCAAAATGTAGTTATTGTATGTATTTCTCTTCTAGTCCATTGGAGGGGTTTGCTATCAGACTTTTTACCAGCGAGTTCTGTCTGCAGCCACAGATGCCCAGGCTAAGATCACCTGTTACATTGGAGCACTCTTATGTCCTATCCTTGGCATCCCATCAGTCATTATTGGAGCTGTATCTGCATCTACCAGTTCAGTTCTTATTCTTTTCTCATTATCTGAACAATTTCGTTCATGGAATGAAAAATCTTGCATGTCAAACAAATACGATATACGTACCATATTTTCTGCAAATCAAAATCGTGCCGCATACACATACATTTTCATTCTATCTACTTGATGTGTTTTGTTTCAGACTGGAACCAGACCACCTTTGGGTCACCCAGCCCTTATGAACAGGGTAAAGCTGGTATGATTTTGCCAATTGCCCTTCAGCATCTCTGTCCATTCTATGTTTCTCTGATCGGTATGGGAGCACTTGCTGCAGCAGTAATGTCATCAGTCGACTCTGCTCTTCTGTCTGCTGCCTCCCAACTGGCCCGAAATATCTACAAGAACATCATCTACAAACAGGTAAACAACAGAGTTTTGCCCTAGTGGTAATTAGACAGAATAATGTATGGATGTTATAGAGTTATAAAATACAAATAAATGACAAATATTTAAATATAGGAAACATTCCTGGATTTTAAATTTTGATTTGTATGTATCTGAGTCTGAACACTGTTCTCATGTCCCCCTGGGTTGATTTGATAACATTATATAAGCATTCATTAACCTGATAAACAATGATAATAATTGTGTTTTAATTATTATTAATATTAATAATAGGGCAATACGGTGGTGCCTCAGAGCAAGAAGGTCCTGGGTTCGATTCCAACACCAGTCGATGGGGGTGGGACCTTTCTGTGTGGAGTTTGCATGTTCTCCCTGTGTCTGCGTGGGTTCTCTCCTGGTACTCCACCTTCCTCCCACCATCCAAACACATGCACTGATAGGTTAATTGGTTAATCTAAATTACCCATAGGTGTGAATGTGAGAGTGATTGTTTGTCTCTATATGTCAGCCCTGTGATGAACTTGCGACTTATCCAGGGTGTAGCCCGCCTTTGCCCCTGTGTAGCTGGGATAGGCTCCAAGCGAACCCCGTGACCCTAGTGAGGATAAAGCAGGTTCAGAGAATGAATGAATAATAATAATAATAATATTAATGATCCATCTCTGGAGCTGTAATATCATCAGATATGGGGTCCTTTGTAGAACAGAAAACCTGGCCACTGCCATCAGTGAATGTCACCTGGAGTGCAGATAAGACAACAGTCAAAAAGACAAATATCAGCCAATGTTGGATCAGTGCACTGTTAGTAAGTTTTAGATAAAACTGAACAGAAGGTTAATTACACTATCTCCTTTTCTTTTAGGCATCAGAGAAGAGTGTCCTTGTGGTGGTTAAAGTATCAGTTCTCCTGTGTGGTGTGATCGGGGCATGTCTAGCTCTGACAACGTCCTCTGTTGTTTTTTTTTGGATCCTCAGTTCAGATGTCCTGTACTCAATGATGACTCCTCAGGTGATATGCATCCTTTACTTATCTCAGTGGGTTAACGTCTATGGAGCCTGTTGTGGGTTTGTGTTTTCACTACTACTGAGATGTTTGGTTGGGGAGCCCATGGTGGGCCTTCCTGATGTGCTGCCTCTGCCATGGGACAGGATCCAGGAGGATGGACACAGATATCGCCTGTTTCCATTCCGCACTGCCATCGTCATCCTCACATTTGCTGTTATTTTACTCATATCAAAAATGTCTATCTGGTTGAAGGGGAAGAAGTTACTGTCAAGTGATGCAGAAATGAATGAAATGCATGACCTGGGACTGAACCAGAAAAATGTGGAAGAAAATGAAGCACTGAATAAAGATGAGGAGCCTTCTAACCCTTCATAGGAGACATTGTTTAAGTAATATTTGTGTAGAATGTGGGCAGTGTTTTCAACCAGAATGTATTCAAGCACTGAATGAGCTACTATCTTCTCTGGGGCATTGTGTTTTGTGCTAAAATTATTCAGTCCCTTTGTATGATCTGTTTTACACTTGTGACATGTTTTTGAAAATTAAACCAACAAAATTATACATAGTTTGGTTTTGCAGCAAATGTTAAAAACTATTGTGTGGTTTTCCTTCTATTTTCTAGAAACAAAGTAATGATAGACAGACATTATATGACATGGTGATAAAAACAATTATACTAGCTAATATAGCTGCAGAATCCCACTTTTTTCTGCTTCTGTGGTATGAATGTGTTTAATACCAGGTTAGGCTGTGGGACACATTGCCTTCTCCCTAAACCTAATTTTTGGTGAGTGTGTTTGGTGAAATTGATCTAGTGCAATTCAGAGTCTCCTACATAAAGTAATAAGCCCCAAGAGGCTGATATTGTATAACAGAAGGACTATTGTTTGGTACAGTTTCAATTTGTTTTAAAATCCTGTAGCCTTTATAAAATCAATAAAAATCACACCCTTGTGAGGCTTGTGGTCACTACATATACCTGGCAGTATTGCATTAAAAAACATACAATGTGCTGATAACAATGCATTTCTTTCAAGAAATGCAGCTCAAAACAGAAATTTTCAACATGGTCATAAAGCAACACACAGATACATCGGAATGGTACTCAAAGATAAGCTCGATTATTTACATTTTCAGTGCCTGTAAAAACCATTCACTCGCATGTTTTCCATTTTTATTGCTTTTATAAGTGTAATCACAGTCAATACAATTTGGCTTTTTGATAAGATTTTACAACAAAGTTTATTTAATATCATACTGAAGACAAACAGTAATGAAATAAAAGTATGTAAGATTGAATTAGTGATTGAATAACTATTCATCCCACTGAAAGTGACTGGCCTAAATCAACAGAGATTTGACCCCATTTGGCCAAATGGTGACGTGCCACTGGTGGAATCGGGCATGGGGGGCAAGCCCATAAAGTGGGGAGGGCTATATGTCTCAAATTATTATTTTTTTTCTTCCGTCATTCCAAAAATGTTGGTGTGATCAGAACAGATTTGTTCTGTGTGTTGCCTTTGGTTGGGCCTATGCCCTGCCTCCCCGCAAATCAGCCACCGCAATCAGTTTCCGGATTGGTAAATCACATTGCACGTGCTAAATAAATATTTGCATCTACTCCTCCCAATAATTTTGCGTGTTCGGGCAGAAATGCCCTTATTGCATATTCACCAAGGTAAACACACTATATGGGTTGCATGAGCTATTTTGCCCATTTGAGAGGCACAACCTTCAGTACGTCCTGTTAGTTGTCATATCAGTACTGGACTCTTGTATGTTTTGTCTGTCTTGTTTGTCACTTCCTGTTTTATTTTGTTAATCCTCCTCTTGTGTCATCTCTGGTGTCTTTGCTTCCTCTCCCTGATTGTTTCACCTGTGTTGATTACCTGTCTCCGCCCTGATTTGTTCCACCTGTGTCTCATTGTCTTCCCTCCCTTCTGTGTATATAAGCCCTGTGTTTTCCCCTGTCCTGTGCCAGTTCGTATTCCTTCCTTGTGTTGTGTATACTTACCAGCGATTCTCTGAACCTGTTCGTCTGCCTGTCTGTTCGTTCCTGACCCGGTTTGTTCCTCGACTTCTGAGCCTGCCTGATCCCTTCCTGTACCTCTGCCTGATTCTGCCTCACTGGTTTTCGACTTTTGCCTGGACTCACGGTTAGTGCTTTGCTTTATCCTCATGTACCGTTGCCTGTTTTCTGGATCCTCTGTGTATGACCTGGTCTGTCCCCTGACTCTCCTCTGTTTCCTCCTAGTCGGGTTACCCTCGTGTGCTCCCGACCCGGGCAGAGAGTTTCCCTTGCCGGTCTCGGACGCCGTGACGAATTCACACAGTCTGACCTGCGAAGACTCCTTAACGAAACCTTTTTGTGAACTGTTAATTTTGTCCGTGTTTAATAAACACTCTTTAACTTTATTCCTGTCTGTTGGTTGTGCATTTGGGTCCAAGTCTTGTGTCACTGGTTCTAACAGTTAGTAGATAAGTTTCAATGTGTTTTTGCATGCGCAGTCAAGTTTGCATTGTGTTTCACAGCCATATTGATTAAATGTCATAATTACCTGGAAAAAAAAAACAAACATGAATGAAGTGAATTGAATGAATGAATCTTCAATGCAACTTTGCTAAAAGTGTCCGGTTCATTGATTCAGTACACATTTCCAAATGATGCACTTGTTCTGACAAAATTTTATTTAGAATCACCAACCAAATTAAAAAAAGAAAAGAAAAACTGTTGTTAAATAGAATGACTCTTACAGCTACAGACTTTTATAGCTGAGCAGACACAGGTTAAAATAGAATAAAAACTACTGTAGACCTAAAATGCACCCATCTACATGTTGGGTTCAGTTCTGTGCTTGGGATAACAGAAGAACAAATGCAGTTTTGCTTGGAACACAAATAATGTATCATAAAACTAGAATAAACCCATTGTTAAGAAAAATCCATTACGAGATGGAGGTCTAGAAAAAAATGTGGCTCTGAATTAAGTTTTTTTTTTTTTTTAAAGTGAATACATAATAAACACAGCAAACACCTATAAACAAAACAGTCCTGAGCAGCCAGGCACAGCTGGTGGGTGGTTCCGAGGCAGGCACAGGTAGGGTTGGCGGATGAGCCAGGCACAGACCCGGCCAGCAGCTCAGAGCCAGGCAGAGCCCCCCAGACCTCAGATCAAGTTCCAAGTAAGTCCAGAAGCTCCCAGTTACATCTCCCTCTCTCTCTCTCTCTCTCTTTAAACTCACTCAGTCTGCACAGGAAACCGAAACCGTCTCCGTCTGGACAGTGGGGATGTTGCGTTTCCTCTTGTGTAGATGAAAACGAGGAGGGAATTTTTGTTAAGTTTTTATTTCATGCAAAACATTTTCGTGTCATTTTTATTCGTCAATGATAAGGCACATTAACACAGTCTTAGTCAGTGTTTTTAGAACATCTGTGCCGTCACATCATTGGCTCATCTTCGTCATGGGAAAAAGGGTTGTTGACAAACGTATTTCGTCTTGTCTGACGAAACTATGTCTCACCATGGCAGGACGAAATGTTGACATGGTAAGGGGGCACTACAGATTCCTCCAGGGTCAGGAGGCAGTGTTGGCACCTCCTAGCAAGAAGGAATCACAGATAAGCCCAAGAGGAGACACTGTGGGTGTCAGCCATCTTGACAGATGTCACCATGACACAACCTTCAAGCACACAGGATATTCTGATTTTTCCAGCTTTGTAGAAGATTTATCTTCTACCACAGTGTCTTCGGTAGGCCTATTGCTTAGTGGCATGGAGGAACAGAGCAGAGCTGAGGCAACATGTCTAGGTACAGACCACAGTGTTCTGTATTTGTTCTCACCAAACACAGGAAAAAATATTTACAAAAAGAGACAGGTAAGGAGTTAAAATATACTATCTGTGCAAAAAACAACATCAGAGTCCAGTACAGGCAGCACGCACGCACACACTAAAGAAGAGCAGGATTTTATAGGCTGGCCTGTCCCCTTGCCTATCCTATGCTAAAGACACAGGTAAGTTTACCATCCCCCCAATTAATTATTTAAAGAAAAATTTACCAACAGTTCAGCTATTTACCACATTAATAACATAAAAATATATATTTTATTAATTTAACAGTGGACAATTCTAAAATATCCATAAGATAATTTTAATAGGCCGTTCAGTTAAAACACCCCTGCTATTCTTGCCCCAATGGTCCCACCTGGAACTTTCTTAAAGGTGCTCCGGCCCCCTGGGGACTCTTTTTGCTGGGGCACCTGGGACCAGACAGAAAGACACAGGCAAGTTAATTTTCCATACAATTACCCCATCCATCTTCAATATTACCTATTCTTTTCCTCCATTTTCCAGATCACACTGCCACCAAGAGTGACACAATGAAAAATAAACACTTTAAAACATAATGTGCATGTGTCTTATTTAGTAATGGACTTGCTACATTACACACAGCAATGATTCAAAGAATACAGTGGAAGCTCTACAGCAGGGGTGTCCAATCCTGGTCCTCGACAGCTGATGACGTGTCCCTCTTCCAACATACCTGATTCAGATGATAAGCCTGTCATCAAGCGCTGCAGAAGCCTGATAACGACCATCAGGTGTGTTAAAAGACGGAAACGTCTAAAACATGCAGGATAGTAGCTCTCGAGGACCACAATTGGACGCCCTTGCACTACAGAAATAGTTTAAAGACAACAAGGTGACTGGTAGGGTAGCCATATCAACACAAAGACCTCAATCTGATAGAAAATACATTTCTTGATTTGAAAATGGCTGGTTGCTGTACAGTCTCACAGAGCTTGAACAGTTTGGACAAAGAGTAAATTTTCAGTGTCCACATGTGCGAGTCTGAGACCTATTCACCCAGACTTAGTAACATGAACAGGGCCAAAAGTGCAGCAACCAAAGACTGACTTGCAGGCAGTGAAAATTAATCAAGTAACTTATTTTAGATTATAAATAAATTAATAAATCCACTGTAGATTACAGCTTTGTTATGTTGACACTGAAAAAAGTTCTTGCTAAATTTATGTAAAACCAGTCAAATTGTGTCACCTGATTACAGTTTTGAAAGCAATGAAGGGGAAAAACATCCAATGGCGTGAATTTTATAGGCACTGTACTACATAATATACTACTACATAATGATCGTGCAATTAGCTGAAACAGTGGTCAGTTATGTTGGTGCACGTCTTTATGATTACTGAGCTCCTTGAGTCTGTAGAGCAGTGTTTCAGTATTTACATATCTACAACCTCCCACAATACAGTATCACTTATTGATTTGACTATCTCTGTTCATCATTAGAGTTTTTATGCAGTGTTTCCTCTACTGTTTAACTTCCTCCTTTATTATGTCCATGTCTTTATGAAGTGTTTTGCCAAGGCTTAAAATGTGGCTCAGCCATTCAGAATGGTGGAAGTAGAATTGAAAATAAACTGCTTAAGCATCCTCATCACTCCCTATTGACTTGGACTTCTTTTCCACTGTTTTTTTAATGTGTTGATGGGGCCAGGTCATCTCTATGTTCTTGTTTGCTCTTGTTTAGCAAAGTTATACGGAAGTGTATTGCATTCACAAAAAAAAAATTATTTTGGCTCTGTTTTTCTGAATTAATGAGATAATTATCTCATAATTACGAGAAAAAATAAGTAAAAAAAAAAAATCGGCGCTGTTTTTCTGAGTTTATGAGATACTGTTTCCTGAAAAAAAAAAAAAAAAGCTCTGTTTTTCTGAGTTTATGAGATACTGTTTCCTGAAAAAAAAAAAAAAAAAGCTCTGTTTTTCTGAGTTTACGAGATACTGTTTTCCGAAAAAAAAAAAAAAAAAAAAAAAAAGCTCTGTTTTTCTGAGTTTATGAGATACTGTTTTCCGAAAAAAAAAAAAAAAAAAAAGCTCTGTTTTTCTGAGTTTACGAGATACTGTTTTCTGGGAAAAAAAAAAGCTCTGTTTTTCTGAGTTTACGAGATACTGTTTTCCGGGAAAAAAAAAAAAAAAAGCTCTGTTTTTCTGAGTTTACGAGATACTGTTTTCTGAAAAAAAATAAAATGTGGCTCTGTTTCTCCGTGTCAGTGGGACAGTGGTCCCTGGTCCAGGCAGGAGCTCCTTCTATCTGTGCTGCTGAAAGCCTCTCGGGGGAGCGTGAAGTTGTTTCCGTTCTCGTAACCGGTTCCGATTACGGATCATGGAACTAGTTTCATTCACAGAAATCAGAACCAAGCCCCGCTTTGTGCACGGATCAAGCCCTTCAAGCACACCGGCGCTCAGAGCCTGTGTAACCCTGCTTCCTGACAGGGCACGACCGCGGTGATGGGAGTTGGCATTAATGAAGTCAAATAAAATGACATTCACTAGCATTAAAGAAAATATACACAGCAGAAGAGTGCAAATGTGTATTCATTTATT
The DNA here is from genome assembly GCF_902148855.1 of Sphaeramia orbicularis. Classification (NCBI taxonomy): domain Eukaryota; kingdom Metazoa; phylum Chordata; class Actinopteri; order Kurtiformes; family Apogonidae; genus Sphaeramia; species Sphaeramia orbicularis. The sequence goes on along the minus strand of NC_043968.1, from coordinate 33,252,101 downwards.
TGTCGGACCTGATGTAAAGCATTAGTCAGAACTAGATCCATGGAGGAGCGGCTTGGTGAACCGGTTCGTCCCCCCCCAATAACTTTCCATCAGGTCCAGGTGGACAGCTATCCGCTCCCCGGTGTGTAAGCCGGACTGGAGCGGGTGGACGGAGCAGCTCAACTCGACAAAACAGCGGCGCTCGGAGCCTGTAGCCCGGCACCATGACGCGGTGATGGGAGTTGGCATTAATGACTACTACAAATACTAGGACTCCTGCCATGGGGCGGGTGTCCCGTCCCGGTGCATTGGGCCGACCAGGTGAACCAGTGTTGTCCATCGCTGGTGGTCTTGCTCCAGCTGCTCTGTGTCCTCCATGGTAACTCCATGTTGTTGGAGGTCGCCTGCAATGACGTCAAGCCATCGGGTGCGGGACTTGCCTTGTAGTCGTTTCCAGTCTGCGGCCTTTGGGTCAAACTGAAGGATGGCTCTTGTTGGATGGTCAGGAGGGAGGCGGAGGACATGACCGAACCAGCGGGTGCGATGTTGCGCGGCCAGGCTGGATGCTTTGGGCTGGCGTGTGCGGGCTCCAAGCACCTGATTGGAAACCCGCCGGGTCCACCTGATGTTTTCGATGGTTCTGAGAGCCCTGCTATCAAAGCCATCTATTCTGGCAGCCAGAGTCTGGTTTAAGGGCCGTGTTTCCGAGCCATAGAGCAGGATGGAGAGGACGGCAGAGTTGTAGATCCGGAGCTTCGCCCTGCGTGAGATGGTCTGGTGCCGCCACAGTGGTTTCCAGAGAGACTGCAGAGCTGATGCTGCCAGGGCTCTTCTGCGGGTAATCTCTGGTTTTAGGTCCCCGTTGTCTGTCATCACCCCAGATACACAAAGCTCTTGACAGGTTCTACAATGTCATTACCAAGCTGCAGGGGAGGTGGATCTGGCCCATCACCGACATGCATGAGCTTGGTTTTTGTCCAGTTCACTTGGAGGCCAAGCTTCTGTGCCTCTTCACTGTATCTGCCCAGAGCATCTGTCAGCTGACTGTAGGATGTGCTGAGCAGGATGGTGTCAGCAGCGTACTCCAGGTCCTGGCATTAATGAAGTCAAATAAAATGACATTCACCAGCATTAAAGAAAATATACACAGCAGAAGAGTGCAAATGTGTATTCATTTATTTGTCGGACCTAATGGAACGCATTAGTCAGAACTAGATCCGTGGAGGAGCTCTTGGTGCCCCGGTTCACCCCCCACCCCCATAGCTTTCCACCTGGACCTGATGGAAAGCTGTCCGGGGGTGGGGGGTGAACCGGGACACCAAGACGCATATTTTCTTTAATCATGGTGAATATCATTTTATTTGACTTCATTAATGCCAACTCCCATCACCGCGTCGTGGTGCCGGGCTACAGGCTCCGAGCGCCGCTGTTCTGTCGAGTTGAGCTGCTCCGTCCACCCGCTCCAGTCCGGCTTACACACCGGGGAGCGGATAGCTGTCCACCTGGACCTGATGGAAAGTTACTGGAGGGGGGACGAACCGGTTCACCAAGCCGCTCCTCCATGGATCTAGTTCTGACTAATGCTTTACATCAGGTCCGACAAATAAATGAATACACATTTGCACTCTTCTGCTGTGTATATTTTCTTTAATGCTGGTGAATGTCATTTTATTTGACTTCATTAATGCCAACTCCCATCACCGCGGTTGTGCCCTGTCAGGAAGCAGGGTTACACAGGCTCCGAGCGCCGGTGTGGTTGAAGGGCTTGATCCGTGCACAAAGCGGGGCTTGGTTCTGATTTCTGTGAATGAAACTAGTTCCATGATCCGTAATCGGAACCGGTTACGAGAACAGAAACAACTTCACGCTCCCCCGAGAGGCTTTAAGCAGCACAGATAGAAGGAGCTCCTGCCTGGACCAGGGACCACTGTCCCACTGACACAGAGAAACAGAGCCACATTTTATTTTTTTTCAGAAAACAGTATCTCGTAAACTCAGAAAAAGAGCTTTTTTTTTTTTTTTCCGGAAAACAGTATCTCGTAAACTCAGAAAAACAGAGCTTTTTTTTTTTTTTTCTCCGGAAAACAGTATCTCGTAAACTCAGAAAAACAGAGCTTTTTTTTTTTTTTTTCAGGAAACAGTATCTCATAAACTCAGAAAAACAGCGCCAATTTTTTTTTTTAACTTATTTTTTCTCGTAATTATGAGATAATTATCTCATTAATTCAGAAAAACAGAGCCGAAATTATTTTTTTTTGTGAATGCAATACGCTTCCGTAGGTTTATGATCAAAAGAGAAAAATTAGACTTGTTATGGTGAAAGGGGATTATGTTACCTTTAATTTCCTGTAGTAAAGGAATCTTGGTATCTAAGCTGACAAGAGATATTGTGGGAATATTGATGTGTGGTTTTGGAACTAAAATTCAAAGGTGGTCAAAACTTTGTGTGTATAGAGAACAGTGGCGGCTGCTCATCTTTCAGACAGGGGAAGCTCATTGTCGGCTTACGTAAAAAAAAAATTGTCAAGTTATTTAAACATAAATTCGGCCCTCCGTTCCTTTTTAAGAAAATGGTCAGTGACCCTATCTTACCAAGTAGGCATCTTTTCCAGGGACTGGACCAGTGTTGTCTCAATGGCCAGCAGAGCTGGGCTGTTTAGATCGCCTTGGCCCATTGTGTTGTGACTGTAAGACTTCAGCCTTTTTAAACTACAGATGCTCCTTTCACTCCCACCCAGCCGACAGTTTGATTGATTTAACTATCTACAAAACGATATTGAACTCAAACAAGAAATTATTAAATTATGTAACTGAAACAAGAAAACGCTGAAATTATGTTAAATGGAAACAAGGAAGTACAATAAGTGTGTTTTATTTACAGTGCAAGAAATGAACAAGTAATTTCGTAGTGGTTTCTCTCTCAATTTCACAGCAGAATGTGCAACGGTATTAAACTGAACTGTGTCAGTGAAGGAGTAGATCTCAAAATAGCTGTCAATCAAACGGGATTCAGCCTTTCGACTGATCCTCCAATCAGCACGTGGGATTCTGGCATCCAGCCCGGCCGAGCTCCGCCCACAGCTCCATTCACCCCCAGAGACGCCCGGCGTCCGGGGGCAGGACAACATAGTGGCATTTATCCAATTAACATCCAGTTTTGAGGCAATGAAAAAAACTGTTCCACTCAGTCCCATTGAAGCCCATAGACGCCCGCAGTCTACCGACAAATGCACTGAGCAGAGATGAATGAGAAAACAGCGCAACGGGAATGTATGAGACGTGAACATCGCGTCTGTTCATTTGTGATAAAGCTGATTCTGAATGAACTCATCTTTGAGTTGAACGTGTTCTAACACATTTGTACTCGATAAAATGTCAACACAACCGAACATATTTAACCATTTAATTTTCGTAATTTTAGGGGAAGCCAGGCTTCCCTTGTAGTCCATGAGAAATCGCCACTGATAGAGAAACTGGCTGCATGGATAGAAATGTTTTTTCTAGCAGAGCCTCTGGCAACCTACTGGGAGACATCCCTGGCTTAGAAAAACTTCCATGGTGTTAGGGTTTTCTAAAAACTGTTCCTTCTCATTGACAGGTAAAAAACTGGTAACAAGTGGCATAATTAGGGACAATCCAACAATGTACCATACACATATAAACACAAACCTGGAATTCAGCTTATATAGTCACCGCCGTCAAGGTAGCACAGGTGAGCCTGCAGGAACTTATGGCTGATTGCTGTACATAGACACATATCGATAAATTTTGCCTTTATGTTTTGAGACTAATGTAACTCTAAAATCACTTTTGGTCAACCCACCATCTTGAGGTTGCCCCTCCCATTTGTGTGAAACTGGCTTCTATACTTTGGTTCAGCTCAAGTTAAAGAAGACACTGGACATATCTTTGTCTGCCATCAAACTTGCTGAAACTGTTGTCAAGAATAAAGGACATCCCCTCATAGCCTCCGCAAGAACAAAAACTGTTGCATGAAAACATTTCTACACATATAATATGCTTCCGTACATTTTCACTGCAGAACACAAATAGTTAAACTTGTTGAACACGTTTCAAGTGGGAGGCTTATGAGGGAACTCAGACTCGGACTGAAGATTACCCCTGTCTGTTCACATCAAATCAAAGTGACTGACTCAACAAAAGGCACAAGTAAGTACTGACCTGAACTACATTTAAATTATTTTTACTATGTTTACATACTAATATTATATTAACATATTTAACACTAATATTACTATGCAGACTTTTCTTTATTTAGAGTGGTACATAATAGTATTATTGGGATTGTGAATTTTATTTGAGCTGTTCAACAGCTTGAATTTCCCCCATGAAGGTCAGCTGATTGTATTGTATTGTATTGTATTCTATTCCAATCTAGTGGCAGATCCAGAAAAAATGGAAGGTGGTGGTGGTGGGGGTGCTATATACAACTCAATCTGGAATCAGTGGCTGAATTTTACTTATCTGAAAAATGCTGCTTTATATGTTACTTTTTAATGGTCTGTAAATTCAAACATGTTCCTCTAATCCCTTTTCTTCTCTGTATATTCTACGTTCTTCAGGTTTTCATTGAATATCTCCTGCATATTTAGCCATAGAGTCTCAGATCTGTCTTTCTCCACCTGCTCACAGAGAAGTCAGTACCATTGTCATGAAAAAATGTGTGTATAGAGCAGGTAGATGAATGAAAAGTCATGCAATAACACAGAAGGAACAGAGAATGTGTGAGTAGATGTTTGTGCAGTTAAATGCCTAACAGCATTCTTCACCATGTATAGAGTTATTTCATAGGTCTGTCAGCTGCGTAGAGTTGACTGACCAATAAGACTAAGGTGATTCATGTCATGACATGGTTAGTGGTGAATACAGGCTATAAAAACAGAGAATACCCTTTCATGCTTCATTGTGGCTTTTTGAAGAACCAAAATAAAACTACATGATGTCCCACGAGGATGTATTGAAAATATCTGTATCTTGGCTCTACAGACAATAAAGATGGCAGTGAACTGGCTTGGACTCCTGTCCATTGGAGTGTTCTACATCATTATACTTGGTACAGGCATTTGGGCATCTAGGAAGTCCAAACAGGAGGAGAAGAAGTGTGCTGGGAGCCCCAGCGAAGTTGCAATGGTTGGAGGACGGAACCTACACATTTTGGTCAGCGTCTGTACTATGACAGGTAAAAGGTACAAGTTAGAAAACTCTGACTTGGCATGTGTTCGCTTCACATTCCTGATTGCTACTTCATATATGGCCATCTAGAGCTTGCCCCACTGATCACTAACATTTTAAGTGAAGTAGCATAGATGAAATGAGTGCATGATTTTAGTTGGAATTGGTCTCTAATGCACTGCAAATAATTTGGTTCTTACCAAGATAAAAAAAACAAACAACTACTTAGATTTAGAGGGGTTAGATAACGTATCTTGTTTTAAGAGTTATTATTTTAAGTGTTCATACATCTGTAGACATGCTTATTTCTAGATTTTACAATCTTAATTCGAGAAATCTTGTCAAGTGAAATTATCTTGCTGCATGGACAGATATTTCACTTGTTTTGAGTACCTTTTTCCTCAGATTTAGTGTTTTTATCTTGTTTTTTTGACACCCCTTTTTTGCAGTGTGACATCTTCATTCATGTGTAATAGACTAGCTCCTGGGTTGTAGCCCAGACTATGAGCTTTGGGTGGACAGTGATAGCCCATCAAAAAATCAGCTCAGTTGTCTTTAAAATGAGAGTGTCCCTGACACTTTGAGTTTGGTTGGTTTATGTTTCTATGTGTCATTTAGTAAGTCTGCTTTAGTGGCTGTAATTTGCAGTATAGCTAGCAGTTGTCAGTAAAGAAAGAAATGGATCATAGAATTCACAACTTATGCCACCTGTGCTTGAAAATGTTTTATGTGGTGGTCTGAAGAAAGTTTGCACATTACACCGCCTGAAAGGTCCTAATTATTATGTGGACTAAAAGTTGATTAAAAACAACTAGTGCTGGATTGGATTTATGACTCATCCTTTTTTACATCAAGTAATTGAAAGTAACTAATTTACTTTTACTCAAAGTAAATTTAAAATTATTGTATGTTGTCAAGTGTGGTTTGCGTAGTTAGTTTTGCTCTGCGTTTGCAAAAAACTAATTTATGTAATTTATAACAACGTGGTTAAGTAAGGCTGTAGATGGTGGTGCACCATAGCCTATGTCATTAATGGGAAACACTGTGATATTCCTCTCTTTATCGGCTGGAGGACTCACATATCAACAGGTACAGCACAAGCAGAAAGAAAACTGAACTCAAGATTTGTATCACAAACACTGATCTTGAAATTGAATGTAAATAGTGACAAAAGCAGAGGTGGAGTCCAGGGTCTACAGAGGTATACAGCATATACCTACTAATTTTTCAGTCAGCATTGCGTATACCCACTTCTAACTCCCCCCTAATGTGCACCACTCAGTAGTATCTGCAGCCAAATTGCTAATTTTTCCCCCTAGGATGGTGAAGCCATAACCCGCCTTACTCTGCCTCTAATTGGCTAGTACTCATTGCCTTCACTGATTAGATTGGTTAACTTTAGGCATGAGGACTGATGAGCCAATCAGAGGCAGAGTCAGGCTGAGGAAAATATTGCTAACTAATGCCGGCCACAAACCTGAACCTGACTGGACACCTCAGGTGCCAGGTCCACCCCAGTTGATTGACAGGTCACTGCACGTCTCGCTGAAAGATGCGCAATTATTGGAAATGCAAACAAGAAAGGCCGAACAGTCCGTGTATCATTCGTTCATTTGTTTTTCAATTTAAAAACAAAAAAACAACTTTTTTCGTTTTTCATTTTCAAAACCAGAATGAAAAATGGATAACAGTTTGTTTTTCCATTTCCCGATTTTGTGCTCAAATGAAAAATGGAAAAAAAAACGGATAATGACCGTTTCATCCAGTTTCGCTATTTTCAATATAGTTAAGTTGTCTGACCCAGAAGTAGTTGTTACTAGGGAAAAAATAAACAAACGGAATCATGGCCGGACTGGAGGAATATTTTGGTATAATTAAGCAGCTGTTTGAGGATGGCAAAACACACACAGAGATTTCTGTGGCGCTTCAGCAGACAGGTGTGCCAAGATACTCTGTGATGTCTGTAAGAAGATTCTGTGCCAGACACCAGCTCAGGCGAAAGGGCCATGTGTCAAATGCGCAACTGGAAAGTGCAATCAGGTCATCAATTGATAAGGTAAGTATTAAAACATTAACAGTGACTGATATGCATTTTGTATTCATTATTCAATGGAGATAGTGTTATTTTGTAATCAACACTTGAGGTGCTGGTTTAAAGCAGGTTGTAAAGATATCCCCACCACTCCCACTCCTTTTCCTTTCTTTGGAATATTTAAAATTTCCTTTGCACTGTGCCTAATTTCTATTTATTTTGTATTTATTTGTAATACACCATATACTCTGTAATTTTGTAAATTATACGTATATATTCTTTTTTAAGTTTGAACTGTTAATTACATTGCTGGGTAGAAGTGCATGCAAACGTGTAGGTACGTGTAGTTTTAACAAGAACACACTGGATTTGAATTAGTCTGCATGCTTATGTTGTGTCTGTTTTTCATTTAGGACAATCATGACGTGATCCTTCACTCAATCTTTTGACTTTAGAAGTGAGATTATTTAATCTTTGTCTCCATAAACGTATTCATTTCTGTTGTTGATCCCGTATGTCATTGTGATGTCTCTGACCTGGAACATGAGAAATTTCTAAAAGAAGAAACCAGCTGTCTTGAGCTGTAGTCCTGTCCTGATGCGGTCTGTAAAATCTTTTTTTGTTGTTGTTGTTTGTTTTGTTTACTGTTTTTGTCTGAACAGACAGGTCCATCTTATGGCCGGAAATTCATGACGGGATATCTGTCATCAGTGGGGGTTAGGGCAGGAGAACCTCAAGTAGGAAGGGTTCTCAGAGAGGTGCACCAGCCTTATAATGAGCTGTGTCGCCAGGTAAGTCACCTGAATGAATAAATCAGTGAATGAATGAATACATGAATGAATGAATTTTTGGGTGAATTATCCCTTTAATTTGAGATCAAAAGTGAGATTTTTGAAATTAATGATCTGGTGAAATGTTAAATTTACAGTAGACTTAAAGTACCCATATTAGTAGCAGTCCATGCATGTCTTCAGCTTAAAAATTCTATGAACTTTTTAGCTATCTTAATGTTTTTGAACTTTACATTGATTGAATTATTCTCGTTCTTAGGGCATGCATAATCTAAATCCGGTTCCTTACCACACAGCATATATGGGCCACAAACTCCACCTCGATCACAATGACAAGCTGGTAATGTTTGGAGTGGCACATCTTGGCCATTGATGGATTCAGCAGCAAAATTGTTGCTGAATTCACAATGCCAGTGAAGAACAACCTTGTTATTTATGAGCAAGTTTACAGGCAAGTCCAGTCAAGGTTAAAAACAAAGTAAATAATAAGCACTACAAGGGATTATCATACAATATCAGTAGTTTCATATTACAATCACTATGTGCTGCGTGTATCATATCCAAACGTATCCATAAAATATACACATTTTTCTTTTACAGAACAGCAGTTGCCAACAATGGCATGTGGGACCTAATTCAAGTGGATCATGGCAGGGAGTTCTACTTGAGCCTGTACATGCAAGAAAAGCTGTCTCAACACAGACATAACATCAACAGGCTACCTTATGTGCAGACAACTTCTTCAAGGGTGAACTTTGTTTTCCTAATTATTTATACTCAGTAGATATTAAGTAACTTTCAAAACTGAAAATTGTATTTCCAGTGAAAGTTGGCACAGTATGTAAAATGCAGCTAAACCTGACTGCAGTGATTAACATCCTTTGACTCATTTCATTGCAGCTAATATAAAGAACAGAATAATTCATGATTATTTGTAAATATTCACCCATTTCTGTCATTCAGCCCTGCAACACCTTCTACAAAAATTAGGACAAGGAGCATCTCAATAGTTCACCTAGCAGAATGTGTGCCAACCAGTCCTACTAACCCCCTCTCTCCTCTCTCAGTCCTATCAAGGTAAAGACAAAAAAAAATTACACTTGAGGACTAGTGATGAGGTGAAACACTGTTGGTCAGGCTATGTCTTTTTGATTTTTCCAAGAGAAGTAATGGTAAGCATTAAGCCTATTTGGCATGATTGGCTTGATCAGAATTTGATTACTGGTGAGAACATATATACAATCACTGCTGACATCAACTGTTTACCCATCACATCCCACACATTATTCAGTGTTTCACATTCTCCAATATTGTCCTGTCTCAACATCTTGGGATGAGGTGCAGGCTTGAATGGCAAGAATTTTAGGATATTTACACATCAGCTGAATCTGAAATATCTTGACTTCACACTGTGTGCAACAGAGTATCAAACAATATTTACAAATCGCTAAGGTCTGTGTATACCTGCATTTTACACATCAGATCAACTGTTCCTGATCTGGGGTTGTAAGAAAAAAAAAAAAAATGATTTGAAGTGTTCTCAGTGAGTCTTTAAGTGTTTCTTGTGTTTTTACAGAACCTTCGTGTGGAAAGAATTTGACCAGAGGTCAATAATCGGGTTAACTATCCCCTAAAACAGGCCCTGGTTCACCTGCTGGATCAGGAGTTACTCGACATACAGGATAATGTGACCAAATTTTGTGTCTCCAACCAGACATGTCAAGTGAGTCAGATTGGACTTGGCAGAGTTGTGCAGTCCTGGAATGCCCCCAGAGAAAACACCAAGAAAAAAACTGTGAAAATTTTTTTTCTTTGCATTTCTTTAACCCTTAGGTGAGTCATAAGCACAATCAATAATTTTTTTCCCTAAAGACCCTGTGGTTTTTAAAATATTGATCTCTACCAAATGGTTGAGATTTCACTTAATGGTAAAAGTACAGGACTTCATATAAATACCAGGGACAGAAGATTAATTAACATAAAGTGCTAATTTATAAAGAAATAAACAATAAAAAAACTTCTGGGGCATTGAATACTCTTTATTTCTTTGAGTATGCCACAAATTATCTCTTGTTTTAATTACAAACAAGGAAAACTATTGCTTCGAACAAGGAAATATTGAATTTCTAATTTTCCCATCTGTATAAAGTGCAACAGAACACAATTAACATACAATATACTTCTGATTATATTCACAAAGTTAAAGAAATTTCTGCAAAACAATTGTAACATTGCATTTATCACTTCAATATCTCAACATTCCTCACACGAGTGACATTTCTGGTCAACTGATTGAAATAGTAGCTAATTTCCATATAAACTTTGATATAACATTACAAACAGAAAAACATTGCCAAACATATCAAAACACTACATTTCCCATCATCTATGTGGTTGTGCAACAGTACAAATGCTTTTTGTGCATTAGATCCAGTTTACCTCTGGTGATACGCTGCAAAGCATTGCTGGTTTGCATTCAAACACAGGAAAACGTTGCATTTGCCACACTTCCACCGAGACACTCACTTTGGATAAACGTTGCATTGCCCTCGCTTTTCAGTGTGAAGAGGACAGTGTCCCACGTTGTCATAGCGCACATCTGGTTGTGGCTTTGGTCGTGAGGGTCTAGGGCTGTAGCCAGTATTCTGTGGTGGTGGAGAGCTGCTTGATGGTCGGCCCACTTTGGATACTGGCTTATTGAACTTGTTCAAACTGTGGGCGACTGCCAGTCGGAACCGTTTAAGGGACATCAGTGTCTCATTCAGGAGGCCACTGTCCCTTTTGTAGAGCAGCCAGGAATTTGCAATGCAGAGGTCAAGCATGTATCCAAACAGGGGAACATACCATCTCCTTGACTTGGCTGGGGTCTTGTACAGGTGTACTAAAATGTCAGACAGATCGATTCCTCCCATATGCTCATTGTAGGCAAGAATGAGTGATGGGCATGGGACGGCGATCTTTGCTTGGGACTCTTTACTCCATCATTTTACTGTTGAAAAAGGCATGATCCCACAGGCATTGCTTAGTAGGTTAACACATTTGTTATCAAACCATTTTAATGCAAGAATCCCTTCAGCAGCCCTGTAATCACAGGCTCCACGCCCCTTCTTCATCAGGTCTTTGTCTGCCATCAGAGGAGCTCCACCGGTGCGGTTTGATCGTACAGTACCAATGCACTTGACACCCAGGGCAGTGTGCAGGTTCTGGACCAAGTTGAAACTTGTGAAGAAGTTGTCACAAAATACAACTGACAACTGGGGCTCTTTTATGGTTTTGCACAGCGTTGTCACAACCTTTGCTCCCAAAGGTAGCATCTGTTCCTCTTCACTGAGATCAACATTGAAGAATGTGGATGCCCCTTGATAAAGTAGCAGGTCGTGGATGATGCCAGATGAACTTGCTCGACAGAATAATTCAAAGCCCCACTTGTCTGGTTTATTGGCGATATACCGGCGAAGGGTGCCAGCCACTGTGCCCTTATATGCTACTATGACTTCATCCACACTGTGCTTGTGAGTGGATGGTATCAGGAGACACTGCTCACGAAGCATTTCAAATAGGGGACGGATTTTGTAGAAGCGGTCTGGACTCTCATTGCACTGCTGGTTATCATTGAAATGAATGTATCGGCATAACAGCTGGAATCTTTTCCTTGGCATGATATCAGCTATCACGTTGAAACGTGATTCATGGTGCCAATAATCCTCCAGTGATGGGAAGTTAAAAACACCCATAAAGAGAAGCATTGCTAAAAAATGCTCTATCTCTTGGGGGCTAGTCTTGATTGGATCCCCCAACTCTTGAGCAGAGTACAAGTTGGTATGATATGCAATGTGTTCAATCATGTCATCAGTGAAGAACATTTTGAAGTACTGGAAGGGTGAGTGTACAGCTTCAGGTGGTTCAAATCTTGAATTTGGAACCTGGAACTCCTCAATGTCTTCATGCTTCCAGATTCTTCTTGTGCTTGATTTTGGTGCTGGGGTGTCACTTGGGTCCTCCAAGGAAACAGTTTTTAGATTGTGTTTCCCTTTTCTGCTCTTTTTACGTGGTGGCTGTTTAGAAGCTCTGCTTGTTGAGGGAGCCTCCTCTTCATCCAGGGATTCAAAAGAGCTGTCTCCAGCATCATCTCCTTGTGTGGGGTGAAAATCAGGATCTTCTACTTGGTCATCATAATCACTCAGATCACCGTCAGATTCCTGAGGATTTTCTGGTACGAGCGCCAGAAGAGTGCGCGGCCTTGCACCATAGAAGGTTTTAGCATCCATCTAGTAGTTTGACAAATTAAAATGAATTCATGATTAAAACCTCTGACAATGATAGTAATAGTTGTACACCAGCCTGTTTCATTTAGTTAAAAGGGAATTATTGGTCAAAGTTATGTTTCCCCACATATATTCAAGAGTTGTAACATATTTACCAATGTAAACTTAGAAAGTAACAAAAATTAACGTGTAAAGTAATTATCTCAGCTTATTCATGATGGATAACACTTTATGGTTCATATTTACAGCAATAAATAAAAATAAGTTATGATTTTATTGCAAAAAAAGTCAAATTTATTTACATTAGCTTAATTTGCTACATTTACCATCAAGCGACAAATCAACCATTTGGTTGAGCATGTTTTTAAACAATTATTAGACATTGAATTCATATATTTAGATGATATCAAGTAACATAATTCTGTTTAGTAAAGACTCTAACACACATATGTCAGAAAACTATCCCTACCTTTCAAATTATCTCTGAAAACAGTCAACATGTGTCTGCTGATTTTTGTGTTTTGGACATCCTGCTTGGAGGGGGGTTGATGAAGAACACTATTCAAAGGTACAGTGCCCTCTAGTGGATTTCTTTGTGATCACGAATCTCAGCCAAATGGTAGAGATGGCTTAACCAGGTTGAACCAAGTTAGGTACTCCTCTCATTGAGATATAGTGACCCAAAATCACCTCAACCATATGGTTGAGCGGGCAGTTAAAGGGTTACCAAGATACTGTTTTTCACAGCCCTGCAGGAAGCCAGGCTACAGGCTCCGAGAGCCGGCTCCTGCGGGCTTGAGGACCGGTGCGCTTGGAGGGCCTGAGACGTGCACGAAGCAGGGCTTGGAGGTCAGAGCACAGCTTGGTTCTGAGTTTTGTAAACAAAACTAGTTCCATGATCCTTAAACAAAACCGGTTACAAGAATGGAACCAACTTCACGCTCTCCCGAAGGTTTTTCAGTAGCATGTCTCCATCCCCTGCCGTAGTAAAGGGGTCTTAAGGCCACGGACTACTTCTGGGTTAGACGACTTAACTATATTGAAAATAGCTAAATCGGACGAAACGGTCGTTATCTGTTTTTTCCATTTTTCATTTGAGCACAAATGGAAAAACGATCTGTTATCCATTTTTCATTCTGGTTTTGAAAATGAAAACAAGTCATTTTTTTGATTTTAAATTGAAAAATGAATGAGCGAATGATACACCGATTCAGAACAAACATATTTCAAGTGAGTGACACATATCGAAAGAACCTACTTTCATGGAATACATAATTCTGAGGTAAGTTTTACGGTGGTTTCCAAATGAGTCACTGTTGTAAACTACTGTTGCCATATGACTGCACATTTAGAAAAGAGATGTTGTCGCCAATAGTTAAACTATGTGAGTAGGCTAATGTTATAAAAGGCTAACGTTATCCTATGTTTGCCTTATATTGAATGCATTTTACATGCAGGCTGCTTTTGTGACCAGTAATTCCTACAAACTACTCTTGATCAAGTCATGATAATTTTATAATAGTGAGCAAATACGACTAACTGATTTTTGGGTAAACTAAGGCCATGTCCATTTGAAGACGGTTTTGGTCATGTCCGCGTAAGTTTTGTAATGAATAAGCCTTTCGTCCACATGAAACTGGTGTTTTCAGTCACTGACACCACAACGTTTTTAAACCGGGTCCCAGAGTGGATAACTCTGAAAACGGCGATTTCGCATCTTCGTCTGTACGACCAAACTGCAACTTCTCTAAAATGATGATGTCATAGCCCCACCACTCTAAACTTTCACCCCAGAAGCAAGACACCACTTCACAACAACAACAGCGGACTGCAGAGTAGCGCTCGTGCTGCAACAGCTATTGAGCTTATCGGAAATATTGAATCCAAATCTTCGGCTATTCTTTCATTACAATGAGCAACAAACAACCAGAGCTAGCAATATTCACTACATGCTCTTGGATCTACCACAGAGAGGGGTAACCAGAGCAAATTACTGGATCAGACCCGGTGGAACCAAGCAAGCTTTATGCGCATGCTCCATGTCTTCTTCTCCATTGTTTTTTTGCGAGAGCATTATAACACCACATACAGGCCTGGTATTTGTACTATATCATTTTCAGTTGTCTTCAGTGGTTTTGTGTGGACGTAGATATTTCCTGAAGTGACTCTTTGCTTATGGAGCATTTTTTTGAGAACAACAACAAAAAAGATCGAATAGCAAAGGATGCAGTTTCATGTGGGCATGGCCTAAATAGAGTAGTCTTACATGTCACTGTTTCTAAAACAGGGCGTTTTCTGACCTACTTAAAAAAAAATTTTTAACAAGGGCAAAAATTGAGAGTATACCCACTTCTCCAATGACCATTACATCACTACACAAAAGGTAGAAATCGAAGAGATGACGGGGCAGATAAGGTGATGGAGATGGTGGAGGTTAATGAACATTGCAGAAATTGCAGCAAAGGAGAAAAAAATTAATGGCTGGGAGAAACATAAAGGAGATGTGAAAATGAGCATATACAGACCTGATCAAAATCTTAAGACCAGTTGAAAAATAGCTAGAATTTACCTTTTGTTTTTTTTACCTTTACTTGTTTTTAATAAATTACTTTTTCAAAGTGCTTTTTGTCTCACTCCCCCATCTTGCTTTTGTATATTGTAGCGCTACTTAAAACCTCATTAGGATCCAAATGTGCAAAAGGTAAATTCTAGCTAGGGCTGCTCGATTATAGAAAAAAAAAAAAAATCACGATTATTTTAGCAATAATTGAAATCACGATTATTAAAAACGATTATTTGTTAACCTTAAAGTTGTTTATTTTTTTCTTGCAAAACAATGTAAAATATACTCTTTAAACAAATAAAGCTTTTAACCACTGAAACAAAGTATTTTCACTTTTGTACGAAACAAAAAAATCTTTGAAATCAAATAAGTGTACTGTAAATTCAAGTATGTTTCCTTTTGTAAACAAATAGTGCTCTGTAATTAAACTGCTATAGACTTGCCATAGAACTGTAGCAATAAAAAAAAAAAAAAAAAAAAAAAAAAACCTCACGTAAAGTGCAAATTATAAATTCAAGTATGTTCAATGTAGTATGAAACATAGTAAATTCAGTGGCGTGCTGTGAGGTTTCAGTTCAGGCCTTCTGTATACATCAGTCTCCATACATAGGAGACATAATACATATTGTTCTAACATGTATTTCTTTATATTTCTTCTTTATGGCTCTTCAGCAGTGGAGGACACGCATTGAAATGTGTTCCCGACAAAATGGCAGTCATATAGAGCATATTATATAAATAAAAATGGTTTATGTCAAGAAACGTTTATTTTTCCTATGTATGGAGACTTATGGGACACCCTGTAGAATACGCACGTTAGGGTTATACGGGTTAGGGTTAGGTTAATACGGGAGTTGCAGCGTAAAGAGATTCGGAGACTGACGATTGCATTGCGGACGAAGTTGTTTTTATGCGTTTTAGTTTTTCATAAGATAAAGATTATGATAAAGGTGGCGGTGGTTAAACTTTCGATGGTTAAAAAGGTTTGTTGTGTTAGCGGTCAGTGCGGACACAACTACGAAACACTTTTTGCACGTGATGTGTTTTTGCTCTTCGTCTTCTTCATCAAACCCAAAGTGATTCCATACAATTGAATTTGACTTGCCTTTTTTGTTTACCAAGCACTTCTGCTGTGATTCTCCTGCCATTTTTCCAAACCGCTAGGTACAACTTTCCTCTTGGGGTGGACCTGCCGGCTAGCAGGCAGCAGTAGCTTAGAGGGGGGCGGGGCAGAGCAGCTCATGGTAGCTTGCGTGCGCGTGAATTAAAACAACTCAAAATTAATAATCGTTTTTTCTCAATTACATAATTTTTGTAATCGTTGCGTGTAATAATCGAAATCGTAATTGAATTTCGATTAATTGCACAGCCCTAATTCTAGCTATTTTTCAACTGGTCTTAAGATTTTGATCAGGTCTGTATTGTTTGTTGTTTTTTTGTAAATTTCCATGGTAAGCAAAAGTCTGATTATGGTCTGGTTTTGCTGAAAATGCTTGTTATAGTTGCCATTGCATCATAAGTATGTCTTAGTTACTTGTGTGTTATTTATAAAGATTTCTTTTTCTTTTTGTGTCAGATGGATGGAAAAAAGTTAATTCTTTTACCTTGACATGCTTCGGCTACAACCTGTAGCCTTCTTCAGAAGGGTCACTTGATGTTACTGTGCCATGTCATTGTCAGCTGTTTTATCCAGGTTTGAAAGCAGCAGGGGACAATCATCCTCCCTGCTGCCTGGCATCTCACAGAGGACAGCATCCAAGATGTGGGATAAAGTGTAGGATTCCTAATCCCTGTTCATGGTCCTCTGGGCCCGTTTTCTGATTTCTATGGTCTCCCTAATCCAGCTGTGGTATTTGTTGGTTTCTGAGTGGATGATCGTGGCTTCTTCCCATAACGTTGTTTTCCCTCTTGCAATGATCCATGTGTCTGTCATTGTTTCTAATGCATTAAAACATTAGAAGAAAGAAATGTTTCAAAGGAAAATCACAGAAAGCTGGGGAAAAAAAGGTTGAAAGCAGAATTTAATGTGGAAAAAATGTTCCAGATGGTCAGACAACAGACAGAATAGTCAAAGCTGACACTTCAAAATACAGCATCAACTACATAACAGCATTGGTGGAAAATATCACATGGTTTTTGAGTTACGCCCCAGAAACAAAATGATGACAGAAAAACAAGACCTGTTGACTGTGTCCCCCCATATTAAATGGAGATGATACTTAAAGAAAGTGACTTAGACCTGCAAAAACCAAAACTCTCTGTAGCCATGGTATAAATGTTTTTAAAACCACCTGACCACAGAAAATAATTTATCTTCCCTTTTAATGGTCATAGTCTTTATTTTTTTGTTGTTTTTTAGCCACTTGGGTTGGAGGGGGCTACATTCTTGGTACTGCTGAAGTGGTCTACGATCCCTCAAAAGGACTGGTGTGGGCTATAGGACCTATTGCATACGTGCTAAATCTAATATTTGGTGAGTATATTTATCATATGATCTAGTACAGTGAAGAAATGTCCAAAGTATATGTAAAGCTCCTTCCAGATTAAAGCTTTGACTGAAAACTGGAAACTACTTGGCAAGCTGTGGTCTAACAGTGTGTGTATCATTTCAACACTGACTACTGTCTGTACTTTGGCTCTAATGACGAGTGTAGCGGTTGTATTTGTGCGTTGGGTAAGATATGACAAAACCGATCTTCTTTGGACAGCTGCCGTTTCTTCCTGGCAGAAAAATATACAGTCAGTCTCATTAGTAACACCCGAGCCTTGTTCTCACTCTGCTAAGCTAAAATTTTTAAAAAATCAGTTAGCTAACACACCATATGCTAATCAAGCTATGAACATATAATTAAGAATATTGTCATTTTCATTCCAGAATATGCTCGACCAACAGGGAGCTAAACATTACACACACATAATGGTGTAATATAATCACTTAGATATGAAATTAAAATTTAAAAAAAAATGTAAAATGACGACGGGACTAACAATGTGTGTACTTACCAGATAGACAGCACAGCCAAACTAGACAATTTCCACACGCGGAAATCGTGAGAGGGGGTCGGGGGGGGACGCCGTCGGTTCCATTCTGAGGTCGTTAACAACAACAGGTCCCGCTAGCAATCGCAAGGTCGCGTCCACGTCCAGGCCCAAGCAGCGCACAGCCGAGGCAAATTTCCAGGACCACTAGATGGATGAATGATGAATGAATCGGATTCAATATCGCTGTGTCATTTTGTTTGTGGCAGGAACAACATCAACCTGGTCAAGTTTGGTGCTGATCGGACCAAAAATGACTGAGTTACCGTGCGGGACCACTAGGTGGCACTGTGGGCCAGATTCAGTATTTTGTTCAGAGCGGGAGCAACATTAACCACATCAAGTTTGGTGCTGATCGGACAAAAAATGATCGAGTTACCATGCAGGACCACTAGGTGGCAGTGCTCAGCCAGATTCAGTATTATTTCATTCAGGGAAGTACTAACATACACCAGGTCAAGTCTGGTGGAGATCGGACCAAAAATGACAGTTACCATAGGGGACCACTAGGTGGCAGCATCAGTCTAATTTAGTATCATTTCATTCAGTCAGTATTTACAGCTGCCCCCCCTTCTTAAATTCTACCTCTACCCCTGCACCAATGTAATGTGACTCCAATGACCCTTAATGACCTGTCGTTGCCACGGTGACGTTCAGGCTGTTAGGGGGAGTGTGCTTGGAGTGTGCTCAGACTGCAGAGAGAAAGGCAGAAAGAGCTCTGGAATAGGTCTGAAACATCTGCTCATTACGGAAAAACCGTCAAAGATAGGTGAAAACTAAAATGATCATGACTGGCACAAAGAGCTCAAGAACACACAGATGTGTTTTTCTTCCTTGTACTGTGAGAAATGTCAGAGTTACAGCAGTGTAAAAACAGTCAACTTATCAGGAAAACAACAATCTGTTTGTATTGATTTGAATAGGAGAAAAGGAGGGGGGAACCTTCATTCTACTGCCTGCCATTTCACTTTAGAAAGAGCTAGGTATTCAAACTTAGGTTCATATGAAGCCCAGGAACTGTGACTACATTTTTGGAAAGAATCATTTGCCTCCTATGTATCGTTTGGCCGGGAGGACGAGTTATCCACAAAATTTTGAGGTGATTTTCAGCTGTTCTCAAACTCTAATGAGATTGGTATGCCAGGAATGTGTGCTCTGTTTTGGTGTTTTCTGACAAATCTGACCCTTTTCTAAGACCCATCTATCAAAAACCGTACACCTCATCCTCAAACAAGGTACATTTCTGCAGAGACGACAAAAATTCCTGCGTTTTAAAGTTTAAATGAAGTCTGTAGGTCAAAGTATGGCAAAGCAGTAGCAGTCAGAAACTAGTGGTTTTTTGTGGCTGATTTTTTCCTTCCCCATTCATTTCTATGTGACTTTTTATGCATGTTTTTTGCCCATAACTCTGCGAAAAATTAATGAATGTCTACCTTGAGTCATAGCACACTATTCCCGATGAAACCGCACATTTTGATGTATTCATTGCAGGGGTCCTCCCAGCGGATTAGGCTGAATTAATCTTGTCCGGAAGATGGAGAATAATATGTGAAAGAGGCGCGTGAAACAACAATAGGTGCTGGAGCCAAGGGCCCCGAGCCCCTAACTAGTGTTATCTCTCTGGGGTGCACGACCCTAGTCCGCAGGGGTGTTGCATTCAATGCCCATAAAATAAAATTGTAATTAATATAATACAGTGTGAGATGGCAAGTGGAAATACACACTACATATATTAACTCCGTTACACTAGCTTGGTTTTTTTTTTCTTTGTAGGTATATATAATTTATATCATCTTAAAATGAGTGCGGACACTGATGGAATCTTAGAGCTGCAATTTGGGTAAATAAAGTGTTTTTGTCATAAGTCTTTGGTCTGAACTGTGCTAAATGTGCTACTAAATCCTTTTATCAAGATGAGGACATTGTAGATTTAAAAATACTATGTTTGTGATTTCAGGTGGATTATTCTTTACCACACCAATACGGAAGAAGAACTATGTAACTCTCATGGATCCATTTCAAGAGAAATATGGCAACACTGTAGCTGCTGTACTGTTTATTCCTAATATAATATCAGATATCTTTTGGGTAGCATGTGTTCTTGGTGCATTGGGTGAGTCAAAAACTAGTGATTAACCCTTAAAATTATTCATTATTATTATTTATATCATATTATTATTTATATGTATTTATTTGTTATGTACACCTTGTACAGCTTTATTGCTATTGTCTTCTTATATACTGAGTCACTCTGAATTACACTGAAGTAGTAGACCTGCAGCTGACAACAAAACATCAGAGTTCACCAGTGTCATGTGCGATGGTACTATGGTATGGACTCACACTGAATGAATCTTTTTGGATACAGGAGGAACACTAACCGTGGTCATGGATATCCCCTCCCCAGTAGCTGTGACCATCTCTGCTGCTGTTGCCATCCTTTACACAGTACTGGGAGGACTGTATTCTGTGGCCTATACTGATGTCATTCAACTGAGCTTCATTTTCCTTGGACTGGTATGATCATGATTTTTCATGTCAGTTCAATGCATTTTAATCTTTATCAATAGTTGTAACATGGTGTTCTCTTAATCCATCAATTCTTTCGCTTGATTATTTTGTTAGAGTGCATCTACCAGGTCTAAGGCTTTATCACATATTTATCCATAGAACTATGCAGGATAATGCATGTTTGACTCTCTAAGCTTCCCTTCTCATTGTTTCAGTGGATATGTGTGCCTTTTATCATGACAAGTCCCTCTGCTACTAACATCACTGCTGCTGCAGTGAATAAACTGTACCAGGACCCATGGATTGGAAAATTGGAGTTGGAGGATGCAGGTTGCTGGATAGATAACTTGCTGCTACTGGTAATGGACCCCTAATGACTCCTGTGCAATCGTAGATTTCAAAAAGGCAATTTCTCAGTTGTTAGTTGTATATTTCATCAATATCACAATCAATAATGTTACCATTTACTTGAGTAATTGTCACTTCACCTCCTGCATGAAATCCTGAAGCACTCTGCAAACATTGCGTGACAAAAAGAGCAATTCTATGGCTTGTAAATTTATCTGACCCTGGTGTTTAATACATTATGTTGGATTGAACCTGTCACAGAAATTACATGAATGATACAGTACTTTATGGAGCTAAATTACTGGTGCAGTTAGAGATGGGTGGTTACAAATACAGCAATATAAAGCTGAGTTTGTATAATTTTCAGTAATAGTAACAGTAATAGTAATAGTAATATAAAGTTGTTGGCTTAACCATGGGCAGCACGATGGTGTGGACGATAGCACTATATCCTCACAGCAAGAAGGTCCTGGGTTTGATTCCTGCTGTGGCTAGCAGGGGGCACCTTTCTTATTCTTATGTCTGCATGGGTTTTCTCTGGGTACATTCACACTTACTAGCATGTACACCTGCCAGTGAGAGTGAATGGTTGTCTTTTCTATGTTTCACCCATGGCAACACATCCAGGGTGTACCTCATCTTTGCCCACTGATAGCTGGGATAGGCTCCAGCACCCCCACAACCCCGTTGAGGATGAAGCAGTTTGGAAAATGAGTGAATGACTTTATCACCACATTTGTGTAGGACAGGTCAGAAAGATTTTACAACAGGAAGTTGTGTGTTGAGCCATTTTCACGAACAGCCTGTGAAGGAGGTAACATGCTGCTAACCATGACTGACTGACTGAGCAGTGACTGAGTACTCATGCATACTTGACAATGGGCTATGTTGTTAGTATTATATGTGATCTTTTAAAATAGCCAGTAATGAAAATTCACTACAACCTTTTAAATCCTCAGTGTTTATTTTTCATGAACAGTGAATTACTCATACACTTACACCTGATATCCAGGGGATGTAAGTGCATAACTGAATTTTATACAAGTTTTTTTAAAAAGCATTTTTACACATTTTACATTTTTTATGTGTATAATTAGAGTCATATATTGAACAAAATGCAGCTCTTGTCTGTATTTCTCTTCTAGGCCATTGGAGGGATTTGCCTTCAGGCTTTCTACCAGCGAGTACTGTCTACAGCCACAGATGCCCAGGCTAAGATCACCTGTTACATTGGAGCAGTCTTATGTCCTATCCTCGCCATCCCATCACTCATTATTGGAGCTGTATCTGCATCTACCAGTTCAGTTCTTATTCTTTTCTAATTATCATAACAATTTCTGTCATGAAATGGAAAATTCTGGATGTCAAACAAATAAGAGAAAAATGGCATTATTTTCAGCAAAGCTTGCAGAAAATAATGCAGGTATAACTCTTAGTCATTTATTGGCATAAATTCATTTTATTTGATAAAAAAAAATAAAACTTAAATTTTCACATTGTATCTACTTGATGTGTTTTGTTTCAGACTGGAACCAGACCACCTTTGGGTCACCCAGCCCTTATGAACAGGGTAAAGCTGGTATGATTTTGCCAATTGCCCTTCAGCATCTCTGTCCATTCTATGTTTCTCTGATCGGTATGGGAGCACTTGCTGCAGCAGTAATGTCATCAGTCGACTCTGCTCTTCTGTCTGCTGCCTCCCAACTGGCCCGAAATGTCTACAAGAACATCATCTACAAACAGGTAAACAATAGAGTTTAGCCCTAGTGGTAATTAGATGGAATAATATATGGATGTTATAGAGTTATAAAATACAAATAAATGACAAATATTTAAGTAAAGGAAACATTCCTAGATATTAACAACATGTGTCGGTTTGTATGTATCTGAGCCCGAACACTGTTCTCATGTCCCCCAGGTTAATTTGATAACATTATAAAAGCATTCATTAACTCAAAAAACAATGATAATAATAATAATATTATTAATGATCCATCTCTGGAGCTGTAATATCATCAGATATGGGGTCCTTTGTAGAACAGAAAACCTGGCCACTGCCATCAGTGAATGTCACCTGGAGTGCAGATAAGACAAGTCAAAAAGACAAATATCAGCCAATGTTGGATCAGTGCACTGTTAGTAAGTTTTAGATAAAACTGAACAGAAGGTTAATTACACTATCTCCTTTTCTTTTAGGCATCAGAGAAGAGTGTCCTTGTGGTGGTTAAAGTATCAGTCCTCCTGTGTGGTGTGATCGGGGCATGTCTAGCTCTGACAACATCCTCTGTTGTTCAGTTTTGGATCATCAGTTCAGATGTCTTGTATTCAATGATGACTCCTCAGGTGATTTGCACCTTCTTCCTATCTCAGTGGGTTAACGTCTGTGGAGCCTGTTGTGGGTTTGTGTTTTCACTACTACTGAGAGGTTTGGTTGGGGAGGCCTTCTTGGGCCTTCCTGATGTGCTGCCTCTGCCATGGGACAGGATCCAGGAGGATGGACACAGATATCGCCTGTTTCCATTCCGCACTGCCATCGTCATTCTCACAGTTGTTGTTATTTTACTCGTATCACAAATGTCTATCTGGTTGAAGGGGAAGAAATTACTGACAAGTGATGCAGAAATGAATGAAATGCATGACCTGGGACCAAACCAGAAAAATGTGGAAGAAAATGAAGCACTGAATAAAGATGAGGAGCCTTCTTATCCTTCATAGGAGACATTGTTTAAGTGATATTTGTGCAGAATGTGGGCAGTACGTCTGGAGGATCTGTATTAAACTTCAAAAATTACTTTATCATTGCTGACTCGCCATAGTCTCCTGTGTATTAGATGGTAATGAAGTGGTATTTGACTAGTTTCTGCAGATTTCTTTATTATGGATGCATTTATCAAGTATCAAATGAGGCAAATGAGATTTTAAACTCATCAACACACTGTATGACCTGTTTTACACATTTTACATGTCTTTTTAATAATGTCCATGTGTTGTGTTAATGCATATGAACTATATGTTGATGCTTCATTTTCATCTAACCTCAAATGGTATGATCCTATTTCATGAGAGCTTTGATCAATTTTTTTTTATTTCAAAAATATTAAACATAAATTATCTTTGTAAATTGAAAAAAAGTGTTTGTATCCATTTTAGGTTTTCATACCTAATTACATTACATGACACACTCATTCCTATAAGGAGTCACAAAGTCCTGCAAAATGTCATAAGACAGAATATTAACCTTCAGGCATTGGTGAGCTCCAAAAAAGACAATTTTTAACACATGCAGTAAAGCATGTTTACTTATTTAACAAAATCTAGAAATGGGTGCATACTATCAAGGAGGATGGTCTTAGAACTACAGATCCCATTGGTTTATGAGTAAATACTGCAGGATTAAACTTGTAACAAAGGTTTTAGGTATGAGAATTTTCTGGAACATGAATCTGAAAACAATCTGCTCTGTTCACCTCAACTTAAAGTGACCTTCATTTGATATAAGGCATATGTAAGTACCACAATTATATTGAGGCCATTGCTATAAATAAATGAATGATTATTGTAATCAGTTTTAATCTAATTGTAAAATATAATTTCCAAATATCTCTCTTATTCTCGGCTACAAAATACAGATTCATAAATCCATCAAAGGCATCATTAGTTTGAAAGGCATATTTACCTCCGCCAAGGAGGTTATGTTTTTGCCAGGGTTTGTTTGTCTGTCTGTTTGTTTGTCTGTCCGTTAGTGTGCAACATAACTCAAAAAGTTATGGACAGATTTTGATGAAATTTTCAGGGTTTGTTGGAAATGGGATAAGGAAGAAATGATTAACTTTTGGGGGTGATCCGGAAGAAATCCTGGATTCTGGATCACTTTGAAATTTTCGTTAACATTGTGGTAAATGGGGCCAAAATTTTCGTTTCCCAATATCTCGCTTAATTATTGACCAAAACTCATGAAATTTAACTCAGGAATTGACAATGGGGTCCTCTATCACATTTCAAAGGCTGATCCGGATCTGATCCAGAAGGCGGATTTTATTTTAAAAAATAAATGTAGGATTTGTATCACCGATTATGTGGAGAATTTTTGCGCTTGGCGGAGGTCTGCGTTCTCCGAGTGCTTTTCTAGTTTTTATCTGCACTGACAAAAATAACGTAAATACTCGGGCCTATACAGCTCTTGAAAAAATTCAGACCACTGCAATTTCCTGTGAAATAAGCATGTGTGCATGTATGACAGCCATTTCATTCCTGTGTCTGTTGAATTCCAACACAATCACACCTTATTCTACTGAATAAGCACCTGATCCATGTCTTATTTAATAAGAAGTATAAAAACCACTACTGTGGCCATCACTATCTTCTTATAATAGACAAAAACGGTGTTATTAGTACTGCAAAAGTAACTGGAATAAAAAAATATATATATATATTGAAAACTACTGGACTTCTGCTCTGACAATGTTCCCAAACTCTGAGGACTGGTTCTTCTATCAGGACAATGCTCCTGGCCTCAGCTGGGCCAATAAAGGTGTGGACGATGGACCACCAGATGAAGACCCTGTCATGGTCAGACCAATCTGCAGACCTGAACCCACTTTGAAAACTTCTGGAGGAACATGGATGGTCATAAACCATGGAACATTGCTGATCTTCTTGAATTTCTCTGCCAGGAGCTGCATAAAGTCATCCAACAGCAATGGAGGAGAGGCAAGACACATGAAAGCTGTCATTGAAAACCAGGGTTATTCCACCAAATATTGATGTCTGAACTTTGACCAAGTTACAACATTAGTATTGTGTTGTTTAGAAATGAAAATGAACTGGTTCTTTGCATTATTTGAGGTCTGAAAACACTGCATCTTTTTATTTTGACCAGGTGTCATGTTATGCAAATACATGCTCTAAATAATATTTTCATTTGGAATTTGGGAGGAATGTTGTCGGTAGTTTAGAGAATAAAACAAAAATGTTCATTTTACTCAAACATTTACCTATAAATGGTAAAATCAGAGGAAGTGAGAATTTTGCAGTGGTCTCTTTTTTTTTTTTTTTTTCCAGAGCTGTATATTTAAGTGCGATTTGGATTTTAAACATTAAAAGGACAAAAAAATTATTACTACGTCTGCATTTATACAACATTCCAGTAAACACAGGGATAAAGAAGAAGTGAGTGATCTTACTGACAGCAAAGGAGAGGACTGGTCAAATGTAATATATTGTCTGATTATTTCACCCTGGTCACATTAACCACAAACTCACCTTGCACAAGTAGAATTAGTAACATATTCACCATTGAACACTGATCATAGGTCGGCTGGCACTGGACTGAACAGTATGTAGCTGGGCTAATTGTTGTATTGTGAGGAATAGTACATGCTCATGTCATGCAGCTTACTAAGTAATCCCCATATCACTAGCTTGGCAAACAAAGATTTACCTCTTACGACCACCTCTGCTCCTGAAGATGTCTTTATGCCACTGGGTGAGGACTCACATCCTGGAAAGTTTGGATCAGATGTTTTAAGAACTATAATACTATGTCTCAGAACTCATTTGATTTCATACCAAAATTAAAGCGATTAGAATATAGACATACCCTTTCTAGCCATCTTGGCCTTTGCAGACTTCTTTGGCTGATCTTGTGATGGTTGATACATAGAGGGGCCGGTGAAATAAGTAAATCAACTTGAATATGAATTGTTTTTCTTCAACCACATGACATATTACATGGCCAGTAAAACTGTTATTGTGATTATGATAGTGAATGAGAAAATGAGAAAAATCTATTCTGTTAAAACACAGGATGATGCTTATGGTTTGAATTTATCTTTTTTTTTTTTTTTTTTTTTTAAGAAACAATGCAATTGCAATTTAATTATAAACTGGAAATTATACAAAAGTGTTATTTCCTAATATGAAACAACCTGCAGCACACTTGGTGCTAGTATGCAGAATGGATTTATTACATACTGTATCTGATGTCTGCAGGTTTCTGTTACTTGTTTCTTGAAGTGGCTAATGCACAGACTGGTAGAAAAGAAAACAAGACACAGCAGAACTATGAAATTTAAAGCGCCACAAAATTCATTATTGTATTTAGGATATGAAGTGGTAGTAATAATAAATATGATCTTAAATGTTATTTCCATGTTGAGATATACTGACGAAAATTAAGCTGACCTTAGTACTTTTAATGCAAGGTTATGACGATTTCATCAAACTGAATTTGACCTTTTATCAAAACTACCTATGAAGTAAAGTAAGTGAATTTACATGACCTAACAGGTAGTCAAAGAAAGGGCTAACAGACAGAAAATCTAGTAACAAAACATATTCCATATTATACTTGCCAATAAGCTTTTATTTATTCTTATTTATATATTCTTTAAAGATGTTTTATTGCTACCATTAATCAGCAGTACAATAAATGCAGCTGTCTAACACTACTCAGGCAGCTAGCCTTAGGATAAGTAACCTATGTAGCTTAGCTAACAGTTTGTTAGCATTGCTAGTTGACATGAGCTCATTTTGCGGTGGGGTATACATTTAAAGTCCACAAACTGCCCCGCTCTGCCCCGGGTAGTCATAAAGTTGTGCTTTACAAAAGAGCACAAAGGTACAACTGACTGAGAAAAACCATCTAAACCAGTGTTTTTCAACCTTGAGGTTGGGACCCCACGTCGGGTCGCCTGGAATTCAAATGGGGTCGCCTGAAATTTCTAGTAGTTGATAAAAAAAAAACAAAAAAACCTTTACTAACAAAAAATATATGGTGAGTTGACAGAGACAATCCCAATCCATAACAGACATGACAAACTGTGAAGCTGAAACTGAAGCACTGTGGTACTGTTTATCTTTCACATGTTCATTGTGGTCAGTTTCAGATGCTGCAGCTCTTTCATAATTAATAGTTTGAGTTCTTGTTTGTTCAGTATTAACTGTCAGCCTTGTAAATCCAAGCTGGACTAACTGTACATATCCTGACCAAGGAAAATAAAATTCTCACTTTGTGCTGTAATCTACACCTGGCTTTTCTGCCTCCGTCCATAATAATATAGTACATTACATAGACTAAATGTCATCTAAAATTAACGTTTATTTGCAACATAGTATAGAAAACTATTACATGATCAAAAACAAATTAATTTTAGCAAAAAAAATGTCTCAGTTTTGAACGTCTGGGGTCGCCAGGAATTTGTGATGTAAAAATGGGGTCACGGGCCAAAAACGGTTGGGAACCACTGATCTAAGGACGTTTGTCGAGGGGATTGAATGGCTACAGGTTATGCCAAAACAAGATGATGTTGAAGAAGAAACAGTTCAGCAAATGTTTGTACGTGGTATGTGGCATTTTTTAATCCACTCATGTTATTTACCACTTTAAACAGTAACAAACAATATTCTTTATACTCAGGCATTAGTACGTCTGCCATGCTTTTATTTTGTTAGTAATTTTTGCATTCCTTTTCATATATGTAGTGTTGTATTTATCATATTTGTCTGAAAAACGTTCAACCATTTATTATGCTAATAAACACTGTAGTTCTGCTGTGCATTGTTTGTACTGAACAGCTATTGGTTTGTGTCTTTTAAAATATATCATAATGTTTAATTATGGGCTTACTGCATAGTGTATGTTGTTTCTTAATGAGGTGTATGTTGTCTCTTAACCAAAAAAATTCACAACTGTCTTACGAAGAGTTACTATCCAAGCTCCGCCTACAGGAGTAAATGTCACGTCCCAAAAAGTACCAAGACAAACAGATGAATAATAAATGATGAATCATAATGATTCAGGTACCTGAATTCATACATTAGTTAACGTATTGTCTTCCAGTAATTCATATATAACTCGCTATTACTTCATGTACATTAGTGATGATTTGTAATGTACTAAATGCGTGAACTCTGGCTTTTTTTCATGCATGAATTAATGCATGAATTCATGATCATTTGTGTTCTATGAAAAGTTCTGTGAATTTATGTTATTGTGTATGTGCACAACTTTTAGGAATCTGCACACTTAGATCTTAATTATTTAAGACAACATTCAGTGTGGCCAGCATTTCCTCTATACATAATTTTATTTCATGTGCTAGTATCTTCTCATAAGAGTTTATACAAACCTCACAGCCTGTCCCTCTTTAATGTGTATTCTTTTTGTGTATTTTGTCAACAATTTTCTCACAAAGAAACTAGATTCCTTCTCTTTTCAAATCATTTTCTGTAAACCCTAGACAGGGTCATGTGTGAAAATCCCAGTAGATTCACAGCTGTGAAATACGCAGTACAGCCCATCTGACAAAACAACCATGTGTATTAGGTTTAAGTGGGTTTTAGAAGATGGGTTTTGGAAATATTTATCAGACCAGTCAGCTGTGTAGAGTTGACAGCCACTAAAACTATGCTGGATAAAATTTGAGTCATCATTTAGTGATGAGTATATGCAGAATAATATAGTAATGTTTTTACCTTTAATTGTAAAACAAATCCAGAGAGCACTGAATGACTGAATGATGCCCAATGACAGTGCCTTGATTTTGTTTGTTTGAATCCTGTCTCTGCAGATACTAGAGATGGCAGTAAACTGGGTTGGACTCCTGTTCACAGGAGTGTTCTACATCATTGTACTCAGTATAGGGATTTGGGCATCTAGGAAATCCAAACGTGAGGAGAAGAAATGCACTGGGAACCGCAGTGAAGTTGTAATGGTTGGCGGACGGAACCTGAACATGTTTGTAGGCATCTGTACAATGACAGGTAAAACAAGAGCAACAAGAGGATGACTGATCCCCTGGTCCCACAACACTGAAAAGTGGTACCTCTTACTAATTTCATTAGTTTTATTAACAGCAAAACATAATTGATTACTGATAAATGACAGTATGTTTGGTAGCTGAGTACTTTTAGAGTTGAATTTCAAAAATAAAATGATGACAGACATGCTAACAGCTGTATTCCCTGGTATTGTCTGCTGGAAGATAATAAGAAACTATGGCACTTTCAACAATGCAGATGCAACCAGCAAAACACACCCCAGACATGGGATTAATGTATTTAATACCACTACTCTACTGTACAGTACAGTCTTTCCTTTTGCAGCCACTTGGGTTGGAGGAATGTACATTCTGGGTACAGCTGAAGTGGTCTATGATCCTACAAAAGGACTGGTGTGGGCTGTGGGGCTCATTAGCTGTTCCCTAAACTTAATTATTGGTAAGTGTTCCAACCAATATGATCTAGTGCAGTACAGAAATGTCAGAAAGGGCCTCTTAAAAATTTTTATGAAAATTATACACTTTCATTTTTAACACTCATCAGCCATTTATTAATATTATTTTAAAAATATTTAAAATGAAGTAACAATAATAAATGTTTGCATTGAAAAAATCTGCATGTCATTTCAGGTGGAATGTTCTTCAGCACACCAATGAGGTCAAAGAATTATGTAACTCTTATGGACCCTTTTCAAGAAAAGTATGGCAACACTATATCTACTGTACTTTTCATTCCAGTCCTAATTGCAGATCTCTTTTGGGTATCGGGTATTCTTGGTGGACTTGGTGAGTCAGTTTTAACCATTTATTTACTAGTGTAAATTTAGTAACATTATGACCAATGACCAGCAAAGTGGTAATGATTGTGATTATCTCATTACTATGGAACTTTTCAGTGGGTGGGATACATTAGGCAGCAAGTGAACATTTAGCCCTTGAAGCTGATGTGTTAGAAACAGCAAAATGGGCAAAAGCAGGAATCTGGGGGAACTTTAACGAGTGAGAAATTATGATGGACAAATCACTGGGTCAGAGCATTTCCAGATCTTCTTCCTCATTCATTGCACTCATCCTGTTTTTAGTTGCAACTTTCATACACACTGATGTTCTCTGTATAATGGAAGTCCTTACAGTCAGTAAGGAATTACTATCTCATGATGACGTCTCTCCTGTCCTTTAAATCTGATGTCTACAGTACATTGTCCAATACCAGTACTTATTTAGCCTTTGATATTCCCATGAATTCATTCATGCTGGCATAACTGGCCTCAGCTTCTAAGCACCTGTCAAATGAAATGACCTGCACACTATCTCTTATTCCAGTTTGAAATTAGTTATGATGTCCGTGTTTATAGTATTGATGGTTCCTGTTTGCTGTTCTTGTGAATGTTTCTCTTCAAAAATCATGTCTGGTTAAGATGTGGGGAAAAAAAAGCATTTCACAACTATCATTCTCCTCCCTAGATAAATGGTAGAACTATTATCCTCTGTTGCACTGACTAGTTCTTCATTAATGTTTTGGATACAGGAGGAACAGTGGGTGTGGTCATGGATATCCCCTCGTCAGTGGCTGTGACCATCTCTGCTGCTGTTGCCATCCTTTACACACTAATGGGAGGACTGTATTCTGTGGCCTATACTGATGTCATCCAGCTGATCTTCATGCTCTTTGGACTGGTATGATCATGACATTTCAAGACAGTTCAAAACATTTGAATGTAATGTTTTTAAAAAGGTTGTAACATAGGTTTCAGGGAAATTGAATTCTTAGTCACAGATCATTTAGCATGTCTAATCCTTTATTATATATTGGGTCAAAGAACTATGCAGTCCAACTACATTTGTAAATCTCTAACCCTTTTTTCTTATTATTTTAGTGGATGTCTGTGCCTTTTATCCTGACAACCCCATCTGCTGCTAACATCACTGCTGCTGCAGTGAATAAACTGTACCAGGACCCATGGGTTGGAAAACTGGAGATGGAGGATGTAGGTTGCTGGATAGATAACTTGCTACTGCTGGTAATGGACCCCTAATGACTCCTGAGCAATCATAGATTTCAAGAAGCATCAATCTTAAGATACATTAAGACCTGCTGTCTGAATCAGTGGCGATTTCTCATAGACTGCAAGGGAAGCCCGGCTTCCCCTAAAATTCCAAAAATTAAATGGTTAAATATGTTCGGTTGTGTTGACATTTTATAAACTACAAATGCGTTAGAACACGTTCATCTCAAAGATGACTTCGTTCAGAATCAGCTTTATCACAAATCAACGGACGAGATGTTGTTCACTTCTCCTCCATTCCCGTGTCTCTGTTTTCTCATCCATCTCTGCTCAGTGCATTTGTCCGTAGACTGTGGGCGTCTGTGGGCTTCAATGGGACTGAGTGGAACAGTTTTTTCATTGCGTCAAAACTGGACGGTAATTGGATAAATACCACGATGTTGTCCTGCCTCCGGACGCTGGGAGTCTCTGGGGGTGAATGGAGCTGTGGGCGGAGCTTGGCCGGGCTGGACGCCACAATCCCACGTGCTGATTGGAGGATCAGTCGAAAGGCTGAATCCCGTTTGATTGACAGCTGTTTTCAGATCTGCTCCTTCACTGACACAGTTCAGTTTAATACCGTCGCACATTCTGCTGTGAAATCAGAGAGAGAAACCACTACGAAATTACTCGTTCATTTCTTGCACCGTAAATAAAACACACTCATTGTACTTCCTTGCTTCAATTTAACATAATTTCAACGTTTTCTTGTTTCAGTTACATAATTTAATCATTTCTTGTTCGAGTTTAATATCGTTTTGTAGATAGTTAAATCAATCAAATTGTCGGCTAGGTCGGAGTGAAAGGAGCATCTGTAGTTTAAAAAGGCTGAAGTCTTACACCCACAACACAATGGGCCAAGGCGATCTAAGCAGCCTAGCTCTGCTGGACATTGAGAGGACACTGGGCCAGTCCCTGGGAAAGACGCCGACTTGGTACAATAATAATAATAATAATAATAATAATAATAATAATAATAATAATAATAATGGTCACTGACCATTTTTCTTAAAAGGAACGGAGGGCCGAATATATGTTTAAATAACTTGACAATTTTTTTTATGTAAGCCGACAATGAGCTTCCCCTGTCTGAAAGACGAGCAGCCGCCACTGGTCTGAATGTAGTCTTAGTTGTAAATCTCCTTAATATGTCTGTAATTTAAGAATTTACAATTTACTTGAATTAACATTGAGCACAATGTTATTGTGTCTATTTATCTAGTCTGTATTTCTCTTCTAGTCCATTGGAGGAATTTGCTATCAGGCTTTCTACCAGCGAGTTCTGTCTGCAGCCACAGATGCCCAGGCTAAGATCACCTGTTACATTGGAGCAGTCTTATGTCCTATCCTCGCCATCCCATCAGTTGTTGCTGGAGCTCTGGCTGCATCTACCAGTAGAGTTTTATTCATTTCTGTTTGAGTTAACTGTTTATGGCAAAATAAAAAATGTAATTCACCAAAACACAAGGAGAAAATGTTGTTGAAAACCCTGCAATCATAGTAATACACATTAGAAAATGAAATATTTGATACATTCTCTTTGGGTTGCTTTCATTATATCTCCTTGGTGTGTTTCAGACTGGAACCAGACCACCTTTGGGTCACCCAGCCCTTATGAACAGGGTAAAGCTGGTATGATCTTGCCAATTGCCCTTCAGCATCTCTGTCCATTCTATGTTTCTCTGATCGGTATGGGAGCACTTGCTGCAGCAGTAATGTCATCAGTCGACTCTGCTCTTCTGTCTGCTGCCTCCCAACTGGCCCGAAATATCTACAAGAACATCATCTACAGACAGGTAATACACTGTGTTGCTGTGTTTTACATGCTGGTCATTAAGCACAGGGACTTGCCCTTCTAAAACATCTCATATCATAATATGATCTTTCCACCACTCATTCATACACCATATGAATATGAATGTTTGTACCCCAATGGGGGCATGTGACACAGAAGCACATCATTGGTGGTTGACATGTCCTGACTGGCCACTATGGTTATACAAGCATCCTGCATGTGTGGCCTCCTTAGGTAACCTGTATTGGAATGAGTTTGAGCACCCAAAGGAAAAGATATAGTATCTCCACTCAAATGAATTGGGTTGCCATATAAACAACCGTTGTTTGTCATTTTGAGACTTGTCTCTCCAGCCTACATATTCTATATGGCCATAAGAACGCCACAAGATGAGGATTGTGCACCCACTTCTGAGGTCGCCTTGCTTATTATCACGTATGCCTGTAGGATTGCTCCCACAATTCAGTGAGGGTACCTTGATTTAGTGACAGATTGTAACACATGAAAATCGGGTTCATTCTCCTGTGGGTCCTTGTTCTCTGAATCCATACCTGTAAGGTCCTACCTGAACAAAGTGCCTTTCCTCGATTTCACTGTCTTCAAACAGGTGGAAAGAATGCAGCTCAACAGACTGGCAGGCATGAGACCCAGACA
Source organism: Sphaeramia orbicularis (assembly GCF_902148855.1). Taxonomy (NCBI): domain Eukaryota; kingdom Metazoa; phylum Chordata; class Actinopteri; order Kurtiformes; family Apogonidae; genus Sphaeramia; species Sphaeramia orbicularis. Next base: position 33,218,106 of record NC_043968.1, on the reverse strand, counting down.
AAACTGCAGGGTGAAATGCAGGGTTTAGGTGTAGCACCGGCTCTGAATCACCTGTCAGCCATGGGTAGCATTCAGGCACCATTTATGTCTCTCAGGAGCAAAAGAGATGGGCTACAGCCGTACCAAAGTAGTCCCATCTCTGAATGCAGCCTCTGTTCTCTCTGAACCACTGAAAGGTTGTCCTGACCAGGCACCTATATTTCACTTCCATATTATTCTAACTAAGCTGCAAAGGTGATGGGAGACTAAGCCCCCCTGCCTGTTTATATAAACCACTGCCACTGCCCTGTCCCCCTGGCATATACAATCCTTAGCTTTGGCGAGAAGTGCAAAAGAGATGGACAGCTTGCAACTCCAAAAAACTGATGGGTTGCCTCAGCACTGCCACTGATGGCTTTGCTCTTGTGCATAGCTCCCTAGAGGACCAGGGAAGCATTGCATGACAGAAAGTGGTGATGCAAAACTGCCCCCACATTGCCCTGTGCTAGATTGGCTGGCTGTTCCTACCTATGTGGAGCTGCACATGACCTGTGTATCACTGGCTCTGTAGTCTGCAGATGTTTGTGGAGGCTATCCCCCAGATCTGAGGGGTAGTGCTATCCTGGGCGCATGTTCAGAGGAGTCACTGCCATCCAGGTTTCCATCAGCCCCAATTGTCAAAGGCATAATTTCCAAGTCAATGTGCCCCAACCATAATCAAAAGCAAAGCCAACATGGAGATGCAGTGTGTGAAGTACATCCTGCTACACTGCTTCAGTTGGAATTAAGAGGCAAAGTACTAGCCTGGTGCAACTAATGAAATGTCTTTAAATTTATTGATCATCTGCAATTGAGACCACCTCTGCAGAAGATAAAGCTTTAGCAGTTTGGTGGTCTTGGGCATTCTGGTGTGTTAACACTATGCCAGGGGGGTGAGACCACCAGTAAGCTCAGAGAAACAACTGTTTCCTTCTTATCAGTCTGGGAAGGGTTCTAGCCAGTGGCCATTCTTTCCAGGAGTGGACATCTCAGCAAATTCACCCCAAGGTCAGATTGGGATGCAATTTTTCTTCTCTATTTTTGCAACTTCTCTGATCACTGTACAGACTTTACAGACTTAAGTTGGCACGGGAAATGTTAAAGTACATGACAGTACAAGTAGAAAATGACCAACCCTTTCTCCTGTCACCTAAGGTTGCCAGAAACCTCTTCTCTTTAAAACATAAACATGACAGTATGGGTTGTGTTTGCAAATTTGCATCTGAGCCAACCACAAGACTTGTGAAGCAATATTCTTTGGACAGATAATTTGTAATTCCTAATGCCACATATTGTGTAGGGAAAATAGAGCGTATCAGCTCAAACACCTCATTTCAAATGTGAAGTCACAGTGGGGGAGAGGTGATGATTGCGAGCTTGTTTTACAGCCACAGGACCTGGGCACCTTCCAGTCTCTTCTTCTTGTTCTTAATGTTAGATTTAAGCAATTTAGGAACCTGATAAAATCACAACATAAAAAAAGTATGTCCTGATATGTTAAACAATAGCTCTATGATGAACTGGCAACACCTGATGGTAGAATGGATAAGCTCCATCACCTTTGTGAACCTCTGGAGGATTAAGCAGTTTGGAAACTGAATGAATACATGTAAAACAATGGGATTCAAAAAGGGTCTACTTTTTTTAATGATGTGCATTTGACAGTTCAGCATATTTCAGTGATTAGTAGACTACTAAATCTATTACATCTTTTCTTTTAGGCATCAGAGAAGAGTGTCCTTGTGGTGGTTAAAGTATCAATTCTCCTGTGTGGTGTGATCGGGGCATGTCTAGCTCTGAAAATGTCCTCTGTTGCCCTTTTTTGGATCCTCAGTTCAGATGTGTTGTACTCAATGATGACTCCTCAGGTGATATGCATCCTCTACTTATCCCAGTGGGTTAACGTCTATGGAGCCTGTTCTGGGTTTGTGTTTTCACTACTACTGAGAGGTTTGGTTGGGGAGGCCTTCTTGGGCCTTCCTGATGTGCTGCCTCTGCCATGGGACAGGATCCAGGAGGATGGACACAGATATCGGCTGTTTCCATTCCGCACTGCCATCATGCTCCTCACATTTGTTGTTATTTTACTGGTATCACAAATGTCTATCAGGTTGAAGGGGAAGAAATTACTGACAAGTGATGCAGAAATGAATGAAATGCATGACCTGGGACTGGACCAGAAAAATGTGGAAGAAAATGAAGCACTGAATAAAGATGAGGAGCAATTTAATCCTACAATCCCACAGTAAGTAAGATGTATTTGTGTAGAATATGGACATTGTTTTCAACCAGGATGTATGTAGTGAATCCCTCTGTATGATCTGTGTTACACTTTTCATGTTTTTGAAAATGAAGCCAACAAAAGTTACATCATTGTTGACCTGTCAGGTTCCAAATATTTCCAAATGTGAAACACATGTCCACTATAGTGGAAGACAGGAGAGAGTAAAGTAGGATTCTGCTTATGTGTGCAGTAATGTTTTTCAGAATATATCAGTTATTGGCTCAAATAAGTGTTAAAAGTCATCAACACATCTGAATGATCTGTTTTATGCATTTGATAATTTTATTAATAAAACTGACTTAATCATCATTGATCCAGTCTATACTTTGTATGTTTGCATGTTTAGGGTCACCCAGCTGTTCCTTTATGCTGTACACTGATGATTACTTTCCTCTTTTGTGCATCTGGGTGTGTCACAGGTGCTGGATTATTGTCTTCTGACAAATATAAAATTCAAATGGCTCATACTGCTTTGTAACAATGATAACTGAATTGCGAATTGTAACATTTTCTCTTTTAATTTTATTGTTAATGAGTTGTGTTTGGGCTTTTCTTGCCTGTCGTATCAAACAGTCGGTGAAGGTTGAGACAGGAGCTGTGGGGATTAAGTGTATGAAAAGGACATGCAGTATATCCAAACAAAACTGAACCTGGGCCTCAGCAGTAAGACCTGAGCCTATGTGGTCAGCACACTACCAGGTGAACCTGTGGGGAGGAACATTAACTCAATTTACACTGGTGCGCTTTAAATAAATGATATATTTTAAACTGCTGGGGTCAAATTTCACCATTCCTGGGAGGTATCATAAACCTGGCAAGGATTTACCCAAGACATGACCAGTCAAAGTTATTTCACTGCATTAAATAATATTAAGGCGACCCAGACTAAAACAAGAGAAGATTAGGAATGATAACGTTGGCTTTTGGAATTGTGCAAAAAGGACAAGTGATAGAAGTTCTACCATATAGTAACACCAGTGTTGGGCAAACACTGAAAATGAAACTACTGATTGGCTGAAATCCTCTCAGTCTAGAAACAACTCGTCATTACTCTCACATTTTAGGGATGTAAGCAACAATTTATATATCAAAATGTTGAAAAAACTCTTCTTTCAAATACTACATACAAAACGTCAAAAGGTTTCGTTTTAGATCGACAGGTGATCAAGTGCCCGATTTGTTTCTCATTCACTCCCATGTTAAATGTCTGTCACTAACATGTTTGACAAACTCCACGTTCCCACAATCACTGCTTCAGTTCTGACTTTTTTCCCCACATATTATATATTATGTTCACAAGACTCTCCACAAGCCTCATGCGGAAGAATTTTTCAGATAGGACATACGGTTATTGATTAATAGCATTTTCTTTGAGTGGTGGTTTCTTATGCAGCCGGCTGTCTCAGCTCTGCTCTGTGGTGCTGTGCCACCATCTGATTGGTTACACGGCACATGCCAATCAACAGTGGAAGCTCTGCAGTCACCGTGTGTGTGAAAACTGGGCAGACACACGGAAGAGAAACTGCCCCGAGTCAGGTGTATAGGCATGCGTGACAGTAAGTTCAAGCAGGAGATTTCACCTAAGTTATAATGAACATCACAATCCTCTACAACCCATGTCTCCAAATAATGTTACTGAAAGTCACAATATAGTATGGTGTGTTTGTTGCATTTGCGGCAGAGTTAAACTGGATGAGGCTCTTCATAACTCACATTTCTGGGATTTGAGCAACAATGTATACATCAAAAGGTTGGAAAAACTCTTTTCTTTCAAACACTATTCACATGTTAATCTTAAAACATTTCATTTTAAATTGACAGGCATTTAAGTGCACAGAGTGCACCCATGTGTCCTCCATAAGGAACGGCAAATTCGGCATTTGACAGCACAGCGGCTGAGTAGTATAGTGGGTAGCACATCAGACTCCCACACAGAAGACTAGGGATCTATGGTGTCAAGATGAGGCCAGATAACATGGTACATGTATGTGAAGCATTGTAAGCGCAAGTGAAGTCTTGTAAACCAAAAACATATATTTCTTTTTAAAAATGCACCCACAAAACTTATTTTGCTCTTACAAACCCGTTTTTTGCTTTTACAAAAAGGCTTTCTGCAGTCACAAAACATTCTGGCCTCTTCTTGACGTGGGGGCATGGTTAGATGAGAGGCGTGTCCAGACCTGGTCCAGACAGGACACAACATTAGTGGTGATGGACAGACATCACCTCATTCACTACAATAGAGTGATTGCGAAGTACCATCGTAATGTGTCTATTTCACCTTAAATAATACCACTTATTATTATGTGGCAGAGTGAAGTTGGGTCTGTTCTCGAAACCAGTTCTGAGATCCACAAACGGAATCAGTTTCATTTTTGTGAAGCATGGAACTTGGAACCAAACCAGGCACCAAGCTCCATGCTTTACAATGTTTTGTGACCGCAGAAATGTTTTGTAAATGCAGACAAAGTTTTGTAAATGCAAAAAGCATTTTGTAAAAGCAAAAAATGGGTTTGTAGGAGCAAAATAAGTTTTGTAGGTGCATTTTTAAAAATAAATATATATTTTTGGTTTACAAAACTTCACTGGTGCTCACAATACTTCACGTACGTGTACAATGTTATCTGGCATCATACTGTTGCCATAGGGATCGATTCTTTGTTGAAGTGGTTATTTTTCTCTGCACATTTTAAATCTGCTATTGTATATCTTACCTTCATTGAATTAGCTTTAGGTTAAGGCTGATCAAATTATTGATATCATAAACAAAATAGTTTTGAAATATTTCCGAATTTAAGAGCGAAGTTTTTGTTGTGATGCTGGTCAGTAAGCCTCCTGAAGCAATGTGGCAATATGACCGCAATAAGTGAAAGCTTTGTGAAGGAAATGCTACAGGAAACTATAGGAATGTTTCAAAATAAAAGCCTTACTAAAAATACCGAATCATGAGCATTAATAATTTGAATTGCTACTCCTCCTACTTGTGCAATTTAAACCATTCAACCACCAAAATGTGCAGCTTGTTGAAGAAATTATTGACATTACCATCACTCTCCAGCTTCTCTGGGACTGCGATTCATTTGCACATTGCTACTTTATTTGCACACAGTATTGCACACAGTTGCATCCTAATGGCACATACTGTTTTACACTGTTACTGCACTGGACTCTACATGCTGTGTTTTACGTTTCTTTTCTATATACAATGTACAAAGTATTGATATACTTATTCTTGAGTGTTTTTCTATATTTTTTTGATCTAGCTGAGAAGTACCTTGAAGAAAAATTTCCTTACGTGCACATAATGACTAAACATTCTTGAATCATACTTTTCACAGTTTTACCTTTGAAATTAAAAAAAAAAAAAATATTGAGCTTTTTCTTTTGTCCCTCCAATTAACTTACGAAATCCAAAGTGCATACTCACTTCTGAGAGCCTGGAGCAGACAAGGTTTCCTCCATGGTACTTTTATATAAAGTTAGGCCTGTGCCATTCTGTTGTGTGAGATTAAACCATAGGTCACAATAACAGTGAGTAGAAAGCAGTGGCGGCTGCTCGTCTTTCAGACAGGGGAAGCTCATTGTCGGCTTACATTAAAAAAAATTGTCAAGTTATTTAAACATATATTCGGCCCTCCGTTCCTTTTTAAGAAAATGGTCAGTGACCATTATTATTATTATCATCATCATCATTATCATCATTATCATTATTATTATTATTATTATTATTATTGTACCAAGTCGGCGTCTTTCCCAGGGACTGGACCAGTGTCCTCTCAATGTCCAGCAGAGCTAGGCTGCTTAGATTGCCTTGGCCCATTGTGTTGTGGGTGTAAGACTTCAGCCTTTTTAAACTACAGATGCTCCTTTCACTCCGACCTAGCCGACAGTTTGATTGATTTAACTATCTACAAAACGATATTAAACTCGAACAAGAAATGATTAAATTATGTAACTGAAACAAGAAAACGTTGAAATTATGTTAAATTGAAGCAAGGAAGTACAATGAGTGTGTTTTATTTACGGTGCAAGAAATGACCGAGTAATTTCGTAGTGGTTTCTCTCTCTGATTTCACAGCAGAATGTGCGACGGTATTAAACTGAACTGTGTCAGTGAAGGAGCGGACCTGAAAACAGCTGTCAATCAAACGGGATTCAGCCTTTCGACTGATCCTCCAATCAGTACGTGGGATTCTGGCGTCCAGCCTGGTCGAGCTCCGCCCACAGCCCCATTCACCCCCAGAAACTCCCGGCGTCCGGGGGCGGGACAACATCGTGGTATTTATCCAATTACCGTCCAGTTTTGACGCAATGAAAAAACTGTTCCACTCAGTCCCATTGAAGCCCACAGACGCCCACAGTCTACGGACAAATGCACTGAGCAGAGATGGATGAGAAAACAGAGACACGGGAATGGAGGAGAAATGAACAACCTCTCGTCCGTTGATTTGTGATAAAGCTGATTCTGAACGAATTCATCTTTGAGATGAACGTGTTCTAACACATTTGTAGTTTATAAAATGTCAACACAACCGAACATATTTAACCATTTAATTTTCGGAATTTTAGGGGAAGCCGGGCTTCCCTTGCAGTCTGTGAGAAATCGCCACTGGTAGAAAGCCTCTAAACCAAGTTTGGCAGTTAGATGTTTCACCGAAAATATGTCATTCTGCAGTCTTTAGGAATGTGCATATGCTTATAAGCTATAAGCTATGCTTTACCTAGGGTAAGTGTACAATCAGTTTATAGATATATTTACACAATCAAGTATGGAGAGACACACTGACTCCATCCCCTTTTGTGGACCAGTGGTTATGGTATTTACAGTATTTAAACTCTGTTCAACAGGAAATGCATTCAGAACTGGATTCATCAGTGTTTTCACTAGCTTACTCTCATAAATATTTCCTGCATAGTCCATCCACAGAGTCCTCTGAGTATTCCTCAGTCTCCTTGGTCACCTGCTCATGGATAAACATAATGTGCAAGCACTTGAAAACCCTTGGTCTGACTTATCAGTCGCACTACTGCCACCCAGTGGCCTGATTTTTCAGTGCACACCAAAGTTTTTGCACATGCTGACAGACGGACGACGAACTGATGACAATACCCTTCGGCCAGTGTGAATGAGGGTAAAAAGTGCTGAAAAACAGGTTACAGCACAAAAAAGTGGAATAACTGTTTAAGGGGGCATTTGTGCCATAGCATCTCTCTTTAGTTTACCATCCATCTTCTTCCACTTATTTGGATTTGGGTTGTGGGGACATCAGCTTAAGCAAAGAAGCCCATACTTCCCTCTCCGCAGCCACCTCCTCTAGCTCCTCTGGGGAGATTCTAGGGTGTTCCCAAGCCAGAGATCATTAATACGTATGCACAAAATCAATGCTTGTTGAAACTTGATATATGTTTCAGGAGTGGGATTGTCTGACACATCAAGCTGAAGTTCAGAGTTGTCTGTTCTGTTGATTTAAGTGATCTTCACATGTAAGTACTGATCAATACGACATTTAACTTGGGGTTCTAATGCTCACATTGTATTAAACATCATAAGGAAAGGAAAACATTCTCAAAGTATGATGTGTTGCTTTTTGCATTATACACATTACCGCAGCAGCTTCTTCTGAACTATTGCTCTATCATGAAACACAGGACTAATTGTATATTGCAACATTTGGTTAGCTTGTAAATGTGCATAACGATATTATGTAATACATTATATTTGTGTCCACCAACATTGCATAACATTTAGCAGCTACAATAAGTTTTCTGTGAAGCTTTTGTTTTGTGTGGGCATGAAAATTCTGTAAATAAACCTATCATTGCTAACTGAAAGCAACTGACACAGTGCTGCATCTCAGTTTTGTAAAAGATGTTGCTTTGTTTGAGATTTTCACGGGGTTTTTAATGTAAATTCAAATGCAAAACAATATAGAAGTCAGCAGTAGACAAACTAGAATAGATTTAAGATTGATTTGATTTATACGAGTGCTTTCCAAGGCACTCAGTGCTTTACACTGAATTCACAACACTGGAAGAAAGGTGGGTGAGAAGTGTCTTGCCGAAGGACACAATGGCAGAGAATGTGATGGAGTGATATTGACTGGGTTTTTAAAGTAAATTGTTGACTACCAATTTGTACCAGCAGTGTCTCTGATCACCGCCAAGCATTCATACACATTCATACACCGGTGCATGAATATGTTTAAATATATGGTTTACACCACAAACATAAAAAAAAAAAAAAATTAATTTAAAAAAATAGAGGGAAGAAATGTGGAGAGTTGGTGTTTGGTTTCAGGTACTAGTTACAGTGTATAAACTAACACTTTGGGACTTTGCATAATCCAGCCATATGTATGCTTAACCCCCTGTTATTATGCAGAAAATACTGGGATAATCTGAATGAAACACAATGTGAGACGGTAAATGACTTCATCAGGTCTGGAGGTGCAAAGGTATGATGAGAGAAGGATATAATGGTAAGACAAAGGTAAAGTTAAAAAAATGCATTAATAAATGTACTAAAAAAAACCATTGATATGAAGGGAAGTAAAGCTAATATTATATAAAACTAAACTAAGAGGAGGTGTCAGAGAAGGTCTGCAGAGACTGACTGCTTCATCATTTCTACATTCACATCCAGGTGATGGATAACAACAGAAGCACGATAAAACATGTTCTGTAAATATATACAGAATCATATGATGCAGTTGTGATGAATCAATGATCATGATAATCTGCATGAAATTCTGCAAATATGTAAAAAATTAATTTTTTTAAAAAAGCAATTTTTTTTAGGTGAAAACAGCTCAATTCACTGATAAAGAAAGCTTCTGTTATTTTCTAATTCACTAAACCTGCCTTCAATCCTCACGTCTCACAGCTGTCAGATCTAGTCTGTACCTCAGTACAGATGTCTTTGTATTTTACTTGATGACTGCGTACCACAGAACACTGAGGTTTATTATGTTTATTACATGGAGGATTAAACATCTGGCTGTAGATGTAGAAGGGTCTTGTGACTCTGTCATAAATCCCTGAACTACTCCTGTCACACATCTACACCTGCAATTTTCAGGATCATGCAGTGAGTGGGGAAACAGTGTAATGGAAGGGAACCAAGAGTCAGAGGCTGAAACTTCTTTACCTCATTTACACCAAAATTACACTGAGTAATGCCCTTTTAGGAGCCTTGAAGTCATTTTGTTTGGATCCTGTCTCTGCAGATACTAAAGATGGCAGTAAACTGGCCTGGGCTCCTGTCCATAGGAGTGTTTTACATCACTGTACTGGGTACAGGCATTTGGGCGTCTAGGAAAGCCAAACGGGAGGAGAAGAAATGCACTGAGAGTCGCAGTGAAGTTGCAATGGTTGGAGGACGAAACCTGAACATTTTGGTCAGCATCTTTACTATGACAGGTAAAACATCCCCCATCATCCACAAAAAAGTGGTGGAATAAAAACATTACTAGCTAATATGGCTGTGGATTTTTTTTTCTGTGACCATGGTATAAATGTATTTAATATCTCTACAGTATAGTTTTTCTTTTTTCAGCCACTTGGGTTGGAGGGGGCTACATTCTGGGTACTGCTGAAATGGTCTATGACCCTACAAAAGGGCTGGTGTGGGCTGTGGGACCCATTGCCTGTTCCCTAAACCTAATTTTAGGTGAGTGTGTTTGGTGAAATGGATTTAGTGTAGTAGACAATAGGCCCAAAGAGGCCCTCCTGTGTGGAGTTTTCATTTTCTCCCTGTGTTTGCACGGCTTTGCTCTGAGTACTCCAGCTTCCCCCCACCATCAAAAGACATGCACTAATAGCTTAATTGGTCAATCTGAAATGCCCATAGGTGTGAATGTGAGGGTGAATGGTTGCTCACCTCAGCCCTGTGATGAACTGGTGACATGTCCAGGGTGTACACCACTGTTGCTGGGACAGGGACCAGTAACCAGTGACAAGCTCTCTAAAGGATTAAGCGGCTCATCCTAAGCGACTAATGAATGAATAAATTTATCCTATCCATGTCTTTCCAGCACTTGTCCAAAGCCAACCTGGAAAATCTAAATTCACAACAAAACATTCTAAATTTGAATGAATGAACAGCATTTTAATACGGCCAATCAGAATGAAGACATGGAACTACCTATACCATAACTACAAGAAAAGCACTTAAACCTTTAATCAAAATACTGCCATATTTATTGTCTGTAACACTGAAGGCACTCATCAGTGATATAAAAGAAATTGTGAATAGATTTAAGTGTTTCAAAACTTAGATATTTACAATTTAAAAGCGTTTCTGTGATTTCAGGTGGAATGTTCTTCACCATACCGATGCGGTCGAAGAAATATGTCACTCTTATGGATCCTTTTCAAGAGAAATATGGCAACACTGTAGCTGCTGTACTGTTCATTCCTGTTATACTGTCAGATATCTTTTGGACAGCTGGTGTTCTTGCTGCATTGGGTGAGTCATAAATAAAGAGTAAGTTGCTCTCAAAAATGGAAATTTAATTTTGCTAACAGGAAGGGCATTCTTCTTAAAGCAGAACAATGTAACATTTTAGCCTTAATTAAATAGCTTCAGAGTAATTGTGATGGTTAAATGGCTTGTTAGGGGGAGAATGGAAGCCCTCCACCTTCTCACTAGGGTCTCTAGGGCCTAATATGCCACTTGCAACTTCTCTGCCACATCCCGGTGGCCTTGATCTTGTCTCTTGTGAGAAACATCAGTTTACCGCACTACGTCACAAACACCCCCCCAGCCAGGTACAGCTGGCTAGCTATAAACACAAGCCAGATCGCCTTCATTTCACAGGCGTTTACCGTGGCAGAGAAAAGGAAGAGGTGGCCATTGTTAGAGGATGAAAGAATAAGAAAAGAATGAGTGACCAAATCAGGAACAAGGTAACAGTTTGCCTTGGTTTAGCAGAATGGAGAGAGCCGCAGACTTGGCATTGTTGCTGATGCACTTGTAAGTATCACTGAAATAAATTCTCTATAGTCTATGAGTTTCAGTGGATTTGTGCTCTTGATGATGCTACTGGTTTTAACAGTGTTTACTCGTTTATGAACTCATTTTATGAACAATGCCCGGATGCTTGTTGGCTAGCAGAGGTGTTAGCGTACTCACTAGTAATCGCTAGTGTCACATAGGTGTATGTTTGTTTTCTTAACTACATTGCCCTTTTTTCTCCTCAGAAATGCCTTTTTATTACTAGCTACAGAATTTTGTCAGTTGAATCTAGTTTTTGTGATATGTATGTGATTCATTATATGACCCATGTCTAATTTGTTTCATCTGAATAGCAATTGGCATAACAACTAGCCTTGATGTTCAATCTTACCTGGTGTCGTATGATATTTGTCTCCTGTCCAGGTGAAGGTCTAGAATCTATATCAGGGGTCACCAACCCTGGTCCTCGAGAACTACTATCTTGCATGTTTTAGATGTTTCCCTCTTCCAGCACACCTGTTGGTCATTCTCAGACTTCTGCAGAGCTTGAAGATAGGCTTATCATTTGAATCAGGTGTGTTGGAAGAGGGATACATCTAAAACATGCAGGATAGTCGCTGTTGAGGACCAGGGTTAGTGACCCCGATCTAGATGATTGTTGTTGTTATGAAGCACAGGTGTCAAACTCCTGTCCTCGAGGGCCAGTATCCTGCATGTTTTAGGTATTTCCTTCTTCCAAACACACCTGGTTCAATTAATCATCAGCCCATCATCCAGCTCTGCAGAAGACCGATAATGATGTAAAGGCTTCCAGGTGTGATGGAAGAGGAAAATACCTTAAACATGCAGGATACCGGCCCTCTGTTTTAAAGGTTAGCTCTGGGATGACAGTGCACTAATCGCTAATGGGTTGGGACACGGTGAATGATGGGAGCTGCTCGTGCTTGTTAGCCTGTTAGCTCTTAAGCTGTGCAGCTAATGTTAGCAGTGCGGTGCTAGCGGCTGCAGCAGGAGCCTCAGACCACCGGTCCCTGCACCCACAGACAGGTCAGTGTGACCTGTGCGCTTGGATGGAAAGGGGTTCCTGTCCACCCCCCCCCCACCCCCCACCGCAGCTCTGGATCCATGACCTCCTCCGTGAAGTGAAAACAAATGTCCGAAACTTCAGTGTCCAGCTAAAGTTTCCCGGTCCGCTCCAGCAGCGTCTTTGATCACTACATTTGCCTTCTTGTCTCTAGCGTCATTGAAAAGAAGTGCACATGGCTGGGGGGGTTAAGCGTAGGTATTACAACAGTGAATATGTACTTAGAAATTATAGGGGGAACTCCACAGAGGAAAAATGCTACAAAAATAGAGTTCCACTTTAACTCAGCTATCTCCACGTTCCGGTTTTAAAACCCAACCACAGATCTAGTTATGGAAGACTAATTCAAATCTGTGACATGCGGTGAGGTTCATGTCTGGAGAGGCTGATAAATCAGCTCTACAAATATATAACCCATTTGATTGGCAACAGTTAGCAGGTTATGTTTCATATCTCATATCAGCATTATTTACACATACATATGTGATGCTTTTTTCATTTAAGGTAAGAAATTTATTTTCAATCAAATTATGTTGGATATGTAATCTTCCATTTTGGGATTAAGGTGGGGTGAAAAAGAAAAAATAAACAAATTGCTGCACTTGACTTGTTAATTGTAACTATAGAATAACATTGTAGGTCGTGCAGTAGCAAGAATCTGTGTGCTCAGGAGCATCCTCTGCCATGAGGCAGAAGGACTGGCTTTTTTTTATGCGTTTTTATGATTGATTTGCTTGACTGAACAAGTTACACACATGCATTTAAAATATCCAGACTATGGAAAGTCAGGGCATATAATCAGAGTGTTTAAACCATTTTGGTGATGTACATAGATGGCAACACTCTTAATTACATGGGATGCTGGCACAGTTTGAGAGGGATTATGTGATCCACCATGTGTCTGTTTCTTGTTTTGAATGGGAAATGCAGAAATTCCACAATTTTGAACTGAAAATAATTTTTAAAAAATTGTTGGAATCACACAGAAAATACGTTTATAGTACAGATCAGCTGACAAATATCGACATCTATTTTATTTAATCTTTTGGGGGTTTTTCATGATGACTGACTGCATGTCACTGATCAATATGGAAAAACAGCAAACCTCACATCAGAACAGATGAAGCACATCTTTCTGCAATGAAAGGTGTTCTGCATTTGCATTTGATAAACATCTATCATGTTTGTTAGCAGCACCTAGGTCTTTGCACATGGAAAATATACGTAGTAACACTGGTAACTAGGAGTAGAACATTGATCAGGACATTTACTTCAATTCAGTTCATGTCAGTAAACAGGCAGCATGTACTTGTGCAATGACTGACTATGTGCACAGTTTACTGGATCTGATGTGTGGTTTGTTCTTCTGTGTGTGTTCTTCAATTGTCTCATGACAGTTGATCAGAGCATTAGCACTAGCAGCTAATAGTAAAACAGCTAATCACATCAGGATGTAGCTCCGGTGTATTCTGGCACCAACCCTAATAAAGCCAAAGCATTGGTGTCATTCACTATTGTACTGACTCTGAATGTTTTTGGAATCAGGAGGAACAGTGGCTGTGGTCATGGATATCCCCTCCTCAGTGGCTGTGTGCATCTCTGCTGCTGTTGCCATCCTTTACACTGTATTGGGAGGCCTGTATTCTGTGGCCTACACTGATGTGATCCAGCTGATCTTCATGTTTCTTGGATTGGTATGATCATAATATTTTACATCAGTACAAAGTATTTTAAAACAAGTTTTATCTGATTGTAACATGGCTTTCTAGGAAATGGAATTCTTTGGTCTTCATCAGTCCTGTGGTTCATGCAGTATGCAACACATCTAAATAGTTCTTTACAATCTGTTTAGTCCCTGTTAGTGTTATTTGTCCATAGAGCTGAACAGGACAACTACATTTGTAAATCTCTAACCCTTATTTCTTCTTATTTCAGTGGATATGTGTGCCTTTTATTCTGACAAGTCCCTCTGCTGCTAACATCACTGCTGCTGCAGTGAATAAACTGTACCAGGACCCATGGGTTGGAAAATTGGAGTTGGAGGATGCAGCTTACTGGATAGATAACTTGCTGCTGCTGGTAACTGATACCTAATCACTTCTGTACAATTACAGATTGCAAGAAAGCAATTTTACTAATTTTGGTAGTAAATCTCATCAACAATACTATTAAGACGTAACATCCCCTTGAATTAAATGGAGTTAGATGAAACAAAAATGTCAATGTGGTATATAAGACATTGTAGATTCATGCTCAATACATCTTTATTTCTCTTCTAGGGCATTGGAGGGGTTTGCTATCAGGCTTTCTACCAGCGAGTACTGTCTGCAGCCACAGACACCCAGGCTAAGATCACCTGTTACATTGGAGCAGTCTTATGTCCTATCCTTGGCATCCCATCAATCATTATTGGAGCTGTATCTGCATCCACCTGTAATGTTTTAGTTTTTTTCTGACTGTCTTAGCTATTGGTGTTCAACATGTCAAAAAAACACACCCCATGACGCGCAAATACTAAGCAGCTTGGAAAATTAATTACTGACGATAATCAGGACATTTGCTTAGATGCTGCAATGTCTGCTCAAAACCATGCAGTTTCAATAATGGAAACTTGCCATTCAGAAAAACATGCTTGGGGTAATTATATTCAAATCAGTCATACTCTAATCAATCAAATAAAATCCGTAAATTATAATCATATGTAATCCTGCAGTACATGTAAATGTTTTCATTATATCTACTTGATGTATTTTGTTTCAGACTGGAACCAGACCACCTTTGGGTCACCCAGCCCTTATGAACAGGGTAAAGCTGGTATGATCTTGCCAATTGCCCTTCAGCATCTCTGTCCATTCTATGCTTCTCTGATCGGTATGGGAGCACTTGCTGCAGCAGTAATGTCATCAGTTGACTCTGCTCTTCTGTCTGCTGCCTCCCAACTGGCCCGAAATATCTACAAGAATATCATCTGCAGACAGGTAGGTACAGAAGACTCTATGGCTTGATTTAGAAAAAAAAAAAAAAAAAGGGTAAATTTGTACACTTGGTTTTCACAGATCCACATCTGGAACAAAAAACCCATCTGGAATGAAAAAATTAAGATGGAAGTAATAAAAGCAATGAAATGAAACAATACAACATGTAATCAACTAAACATTGCCAAACAAAAACAATGCACCTTTTCCAGCCTCAGTAAGGTAGAGGTACGATGTGATTCAATGCAGGATGAGGTCATACTATTATAATTCAACAACAGAGATAAAACCTCTGTCTTCAAATGAGTCAACAGCAGTGCCTTCATAAAACTGCGTAAAGGATCATTTGTTTTGTGGTACTAAAATGACAAAATACCCCCAGAAAGAAATCATCACATAAAAAATGTATGTGTTTGTAAAATCCTGCCATTTTAAGTCTGTAGTTGCAACTTAGAGGTAGTTGGTCTTTCAAGAAGTACGTTTGGTGACAAAACATTATACCAGAATGAAGCTATTGAATATTTTATAGTATTCTTTTTTATATTTCTGGCTGGACATCAGCACTTCAGGTCAGTCTTGGTTTGTTTTGAAAAAGAGCAGGATGTATCTTAATGTATAAATTAATATGACTGTGAGTCATTGTATTTACATTTTAATGGTGTGTTTTCCAGTTTTCTGCTGTTTTAGAAATTCATAATTTTACTTTTTACATTATTCAGGTCCTGGGCTCATTTTAGTCAAACACTTATAATGAGTCAAGAGTAGGTCGATAAAACTATCTCCTTTTCTTTTAGGCATCAGAGAAGAGTGTCCTTGTGGTGGTTAAAGTATCAGTCCTCCTGTGTGGTGTGATCGGGGCATGTCTAGCTCTGACAACGTCCTCTGTTGCCCTTTTTTGGATCATCAGTTCAGATGTGTTGTACTCAATGATGACTCCTCAGGTGATATGCATCCTCTACTTATCCCAGTGGGTTAACGTCTATGGAGCCTGTTGTGGGTTTGTGTTTTCACTACTACTGAGAGGTTTGGTTGGGGAGCCCATGGTGGGCCTTCCAGATGTGCTGCCTCTGCCATGGGACAGGATCCAGGAGGATGGACACAGATATCGTCTGTTTCCATTCCGCACTGCCATCATGCTCCTCACATTTGTTGTTATTTTACTGGTATCACAAATGTCTATCAGGTTGAAGGGGAAGAAATTACTGACAAATGATGCAGAAATGAATGAAATGCATGACCTGGGACTGAACCAGAAAAATGTGGAAGAAAATGAAGCACTGAATAAAGATGAGGAGCAATTTAATCCTACAATCCCACAGTAAGTAAGATGTATTTGTGTAGAATATGGACATTGTTTTCAACCAGGATGTATGTAGTGAATCCCTCTGTATGGTCTATATTACACTTTTCACATGTTTTTGAAAATGAAGCCAACAAAAGTTACATCATTGTTGACCTGTCAGGTTCCAGATATTTCCAAATGTGAAACACATGTCCACTATAGTGGAAGACAGGAGAGAGTAAAGTAGGATTCTGCTCATGTGTGCAGTAATGTTTTTCAGAATATATCAGTTATTGGCTCAAATAAGTGTTAAAAGTCATCAACACATCTGAATGATCTGTTTTATGCATTTGATAATTTTATTAATAAAACTGACTTAATCATCATTGATCCAGTCTATACTTTATATGTTTGCATGTTTAGGGTCACCCAGCTGTTCCTTTATGCTGTACACTGATGATTACTTTCCTCTTTTGTGCATCTGGGTGTGTCACAGGTGCTGGATTATTGTCTTCTGACAAATATAAAATTCAAATGGCTCATACTGCTTTGTAACGATGATAACTGAATTGCGAATTGTAACATTTTCTCTTTTAATTTTATTGTTAATGAGTTGTTTTTGGGCTTTTCTTGCCTGTCGTATCAACAGTCAGTGGAGATTGAGACAGGAGCTGTGGGGATTAAGTGTATGAAAAGGACATGCAGTATATCCAAACAAAACTGAACCTGGGCCTCAGCAGTAAGACCTGAGCCTATGTGGTCAGAACACTACCAGGTGAACCAGTGGGGAGGAACATTCTGTCGGGTTTCTGTAAATTGGCTTAGAGTCTGGTTTTGACCAACTCTATATATAAAGTGTCATGAGATAACTCTTTTGTTGCGATCTGGCGCTATATAAATAAAATTTGATTGATTGAGTGATTTAATTGGTTTTTCCCTGTAAGTCGCCTTGGAAAAAAGCGTCTGCCAAATGCATAAGCATTAACTCAATTTACTCTGGTGCGCTTTAAATAAATGATATATTTTAAACTGCTGAGGTCAAATTTCACCATTCCTGTGAGGTATCATTAACCTGGCAAGGATTTACCCAAGACATGACCAGTCAAAGTTATTTCACTGCACTCAAAAAAAGTTTGAATCATCTGTATCGTGACTGGCTGAGCTGGTTTTGATGCGGTTATTGCTGTTTAATAAATATATATGATGACAATACACCCATGAGCACATTACATCAGTATTACTACACAATCTACATTGTTTTAAAATCGGTGATAATGCATGATAAATGGGTATAATTGTAAAAACACGTGTAATATTAATGTGACCCAAACTAAAATAAGACAAGATTGGGAATGATATGTTGTCTTTTGGAATTGTGCAAAAAGGACGAGTGATAGGAGTACTACCATATAGTAACACCAGTGTTGGGCAAGCACTGAAAATGAAACACAATGAAATACAAAGTAGTGTGGGTTTGTTGAAGTGCAGTTTCTATGGTGATAATCTGATGAGTACCAAGAAGCTGTCTGGTATCTAAAGTCAAACATGGTGGTAGTAGCATCATTGTTTGGGGCTACATTAGTAATGCTGGTACTGGTGTGATGGTGCTGGAAACAACTCAAGTGTTCAGTGCTGCTTAGGATGAAGATCTCTATTAACAGAAACTACAACCAGGAAACAAACTCAAAAATCTGCAGCAAGGGGCTGGTCTTTAAGCTGGTACAAGGCTGTGGGCAGGCTTTGGCTAGGCAGACTTGGGAGGGGGTTTCAAGGAATCCAGGGAAGAAGAAGAGCACTCACAGGGATCAAAGGATTCCTCCTGGGAGAGGACAGGTAAAGATCTGGCAGCAGGCTGGTGGTGGGAGGCTCATTAATGAGGCGCTACTGGGCAATGGGTTGCAAATGTGAGCTGAGGGAGGGTGAGCAAGCAGCAAAACCTGATGCAGACCCTGACAGCTGGAGAGTTAAAGTTAACTAAATTGGAATTCTCAATTCTGCTGTGTGCTGTAACATTTCAAAGGAGAAGATACTCCTGTTCCTTTGAAAGCTTGGTCAAAGGGCTGTATTTCAGTACAATGTCCCACTGCATTGCTGCAAAAAAAAAAAAAAAAAAACACTGCTTTTCTGTACAAGTGTTGTGGTGTGTTTCCTAATCTGAACCCAATTCAGAACTCATGAGGCCTCCAGAAACACAACACAGAGGAATGTCAGGTGTCCAGCATCAGGCAGCTGAGACAGGTCATCACAAACGAGTGGATGAACATCCCAGCAATGACCTGTGCAGACAATGGTCCTCCACACAATGTTGACTTTGGTGCAGTTTTGTAAACTGTGTGATAAGGATGTACCATGGACTGCATCATGGGGGTTTTTAGCCATTTTTGGGGGTGCTGAAGCACTCTTAAAGTCATTCCCTGCACCCCTAAGATATTTTAAGGTTGCTGAAATTTTCTTTTTTTCTTGTTTATTTTATGTCCATTCTTAACATGCTAGAAAAATGTCAAAACCATATACAGTATGTGGTTGAAACATTATCTTTTAACAACAAAAATACAGCACCCCCCCATCTTGTCTCAAAAATGGTTTGATCCACCCCATCCCTCCCCACTTTCCTGAACTCAGACTCTGAGGCTCCACCTGTATAGAGCAGTGCACAGGCGCTGCCTTCCAGAGTTGGGATGCAGTAGTGGTGTAAGTACCTGGTTTAAACCAGGACATGTGACCAAGGTTATAATAGTTTTGGATTTTTAATTACAGTTTAGTTTGAATTAATTTTTAGAGCAGGTTTGCTAGTTTTTATTAGTTATCATCTTTTTCTTAATGCTTAGTTTTAGTTTAGTTTGAGTATTAGTTTTAGTTATTTCATATATTTTATCTTCCTCACCATCCTATTCAAAGAAATTAGTGAGTAAATTCTCTATAGTAGGTTGGGGAGGGTGCGATCCATACACAACGTCACTTATGTGAAAACAGTGCGAAGATGTGCAAAGCGTGAGAGGAGATGCACAAAGCAGCCAGCAGTAAACCAGATAGAAACATATATAAACCAGCTAACCAGCAGTAAACCGCACAGAAACATATATAAACCATACAGAAACATATATAAACCATTTATAAACATATATAACCCAGTTCATCAGCAGTAAACCACACCTTAGCAGGTATGTCATATCTTAATCATCTCCAGTTCCATTATTAGCCAACTTTGCTTCATTTCAGTTCAGCTAGCTGTAGCCAGTAACATCAAATGTTTTTTTTTTTTTTTTTAACATTCTGACAGGTTCCATATCTCTGTAATTGGATTAGTTGTCATCCTCCTCTTTTCTCCTCTTCTAAACTGTGCAGTTAAGGGCTTGGAAGGCCTTTTCATGGTGATAAACTCTCCAGTCTTTACCTGGATGCTAGTTCAGCACTGACGCGATCATTTAGCTCTGCTCTGTCTCTGTCACTCAGGTACACATGGTGTGCAAAAAAAAAAAAAAACTGACCCCACGCATCACTAAAGTAAACCCCAGACAGGACTGTGCTGCTGTGTCCCAGCCTTAGTCTGTATGTTCCAGGCAGAGTGGGGACCAGAAGACGACTGGAAACCACCAGTGACCAGATATGACAGACTGTGAAGTGTCGTATGGTGCTGCAGCTAAAACTGCTGGAGCCAAATAAATCAATTTGATATCAATCCGACATTGACAAAGACGAAAATGAAGGGAATTTTATCCATAATTTTTAAACGTTTTAGTTAGTTTTGTAAGCTGACAATACAGTTTCAGTTATTTATCGTTTTTTTCTTTTAATTAGAGTTTTTATTTATTTTAGTTAACGAAAATGTTTTTACAATTTTAGTTTTCATCATTTTGTTCATTTTCGTTAACGATAATGACCTTGCATGTGACGCATTTCTTTACTTCCACCACTTAATACCAACACATTATTATCATCACCAGTCCCAATTTGTGCTGCACTGAAATGTAGATCACTGTTTATGCTGTTAGGTAGGAGTTAGCTTTTTCCAGCTAGGAAACGTTCCATGTGGTTCAGTCAACATCTGTCCTCTGTTTGAACTGGACGGAGAGAAGCTGCTGTTGTGTCTGTGCATCATGCATTAAATAAAAATTTTATATATCTATTTATTTTTTTTGTAATTTTTTGTCTGTAATTTGGCACCCCCTCCAGCCAATGGCACCCTAGGCAGCTGCCTGTGTCACCTGTACCCCGAGCTAGGCTGGACTCTATCATTAGGGTCATTTTCACAGGCTTTGAGCAAAATATTGGTGACAGTTATTCTTGTTAAGTTCCATTTCTCTCACCCATTCTTCCGCTCTATCACGTCTCCACTGTCAAGCAGGAGTGAAGCTGGACAGGAAGTTGAGACTCCAGTGTACCACTATGGGAACCTCTGGTGTAATGTAATAAGGGTGTTTCATATCTATTAGGATTTGTGGTCCCTATAAGCATTGTAAACACTTAACTGTATTTAGAATCCTTTTTATTTGTTCCATACAGGTGAGCACACTGCATATAAACTTATTGGTTGATTATTTTTGAATGTTTTATGTGGTTTACCTGTGTGTTTTATCTTTTGTAAATTCTGCTGAAAAAAGTTTTTTATAACTGTAAGCGTGAATCACTAAACTCAAACTAAACTATACTCACACAACAAGTACAACTTGACAAGTGAGATGTCATACAGGCTTTGATTTACAGACCTCTATAACAGCTTTGCATATCTGGCACATCAAGCTGACTAGTACTACATCTGTCTTGAGTGTACAATGCTTACATTATATTAAACATCACACAGAGGGGAAATCATTGTCATAGAAAGATATTTTGCTTTTTGCACTATATACAGTATTACAAAGAAGCTGCTTCTTCTGAAGTATTGCTCAAACATGAAACACATATGCACAGGAGTCTGTATATTTGTGGCATTTGGTTATCTCATAAATGTTCTTTAAGATATTGCACACTGGTTTATATTTGTGTGCCCACATTCCATTTAACATCCAAAATAGGCAAGGCAAGTTTTTGTATAGATTTGTATAGCACATTTCATGACAGGAAAATTCAAAGTGCTTTACATAAAACATAAAAGCATCACTGGAGAGGAATAAAAATACATTTAAG
This sequence comes from Sphaeramia orbicularis, assembly GCF_902148855.1. NCBI lineage: Eukaryota > Metazoa > Chordata > Actinopteri > Kurtiformes > Apogonidae > Sphaeramia > Sphaeramia orbicularis. The sequence continues at coordinate 33,196,380 of NC_043968.1, read as the reverse complement.
ATGAGAGAAAGTTAAAATATAAAAACACTGAAATTAAAATAGACAATAAAATCTTCAGCAATAAAATGTGATTTTAAAGTTAATTTAAAAGACATTATTTAAGAGTTTAAGGGAAAGCTGCAGTAAACAATAATGTTTTCAGGCCTGATTTAAAAGAGCTAACAGTCTGAGCAGACCTCAGGTATTCAGGAAGTTTGTTCCACAGGTGAGGAGCAAAAGAACTAGTGCTAATAATGCTGCTTCACTTTGTTTGGTTCTGATTTTGGGAACACACAGTAAACCTGTCCCCGATGACCTCAGGGGTTTGGATGCTTCATAGGGAACTAAGAAGTCTAGGATGCATTTGGGCCCAAGGTCATTCAGTGCTTTGTAGACCAGGAGGAAGATTTTGAACTCTATCCTTTGGCTCACAGGAAGCCATTGTAGTGATTTGAGGACCGGTGTGATGTGATCCAGTTTCTAGGTATTAGTCAAGACTCCGGCAGCAGCGTTCTGGATCAGCTGCAGCCGCATGATTGATTTTTTTGTTTAGACCTATGAAGACACCATTACAATAATTTAACCTACTGAAAATAAATGCATGAACAAGTTTTTCTGTGTCTTGTTTGGACAGAAAACTCTTGATTCTAGTGATGTTCTTCAGGTGGTAATAGGCAGACTTAGAAATCAACAGGTCATCAACACAAGCTGAGGGCAGCATTGGTGATGGTGCAAAAGCTTGGGTGAATAATGTGCAGGTGTTATCATTAATATAACGCCTTCTGATCATCTCACCCTCACTTTTGTTAGGATTAGCAAGGGCGGTCCTTTTAAACAAAACACAGTAGTGATCAGAGAGAGCGACATCAGTCACCATGACCTCAGAATATTAATACCTTCGGTAAAAATTATACTCAGTGCCAGTGAAAACGCAACACTTGAATGTGTTTTATTGTTCCTGAGCTGCATGAATATGTTTAAGTTTCACCTGTATAAGATAATCCCAGACAATTTCTTAACAGCCTGAGACGGGTTGAGCTATTGTCACTCTTGAATGAACTTGTCTGCATTCATAAGACTTGTTTTTCTCATTGCTCAGCAATGAACTGCTCAACTTAAGGAATCATGGTCAGTTAAGGAGTGGTCATGTTCTGTATATAAAGGCAAGCTGAAAAGCACCAAAATCATTTGCAATAACTCAGCAATGCCTAGACTGACACGTGACCAAAGATGCCATGCTATGGGACTCCTGGAGGCCGGAATCTCTGCTCGGGAGGTGGTGCGCCGTTTTGGATGCAATGTGTCCACCATAGTCAGGATGCAACAGAGGCATGAAGAAACTGGCTCAACTGCAGACAGACCTCGCCCTGGACGAGCACGTGTGACCACGCCACAGCAGGATCGCTACATTGAGCTGCAACACCTCTGGGACTGCAATGTGACTTTTGGTTTTGGGGGTCCTTGAGTTTCTTTCTTTATTCTTATTTTTTGTCAACAAATTTGGGTGTGATTTTTTTATTTTTACTGTACAGAAATGGCCTATGATTAATTCCAAAGAGCTTATGGAATAAAAATCCTCATCGATTTAAAAAAATATATAAGAATCTTCAAGTGTTGCGTTTTCATTGGCACTGAGTATAGATCTAATATGTGTCCCTTATTATGTGTTGAATCTGTTACATGCTGAGAAAGTCCAGAATTATCCAGGACGTTAAAAAGTTCTTTAGCACTTCCATCATTGCAAGTATCAATATGAATGTTAAAGTCACCGACTAAAACAACACAGTCAAAATCAATGTACGCAATGGATAAAACTTTGGCAAACTCCTCAAAAAACTTTGCATTGTATTTTGGAAGTCTGTAGATGGTTGCAAATGTTGCTCGACAGGAAGATTTTAACTGAAGAGCAACATATTCAAAAGAATCAAACTTTCCATAGGATATTTTCTTGCACTAGAGGCTGTCCTTATATGAAATGGCAACTCCCCCTCCTTTCTTATGTAATCTAGCTTCGCTCATGAAACTAAAGTTAGGAGGGGCTGATTCAATAATAACTGCTGCACTGTTATCTTGTCCCAAACATGTTTCATTTAAAAACATAAAATCAAGGTTGTGTTTTTTTAATAAAATCATTAATTAAGAATGATTTGCCCGCCAAAGATCTGATATTTAAAAGAGTTAAATTTAACGTGCTAAGACCCTTATTTTTTCCATGTTGTGGTGCGGACTGTGGCTGACATGGAATGAATATTAAATTTGATGTTGACACATTTCTTGAAGGATGGGGTGTTCTTTTCCTTTTACCTATCAAAACATGAATCAATGAAGCTTCCAGCACATTGGGCCCTGGCTTTTCCTTGGAAAAGTCAGGAATAACACTCACCTTGAAGTCTGGACCTGAAACACATCAGTTGGAGACATTAAGCCGCCGTGGATGGATTGGGGGAGGTGGGTGTTGGCGCTGAGATCGTCGAGAGGGGCAGGGTGGAATTTTGGGGGAAAAGATCAGAGATGGACGGGGAGTAAGTTGGAGGCCGGCTGTGAGGAGCTTGTTCATCTGATCAGTGAACTCCAGCTCGTGGGAGAATGGTAATGTGACATCCAGAGAAGATGGTGAACTTGGCGGGGTTGGAGGGGGTGAATCCTCACAACCAATGGCAGCTGGTTGGGGTGGCGCTTTGCCACTGGGGAGTGTTGGTTCTCCTTCATGTTTTGAAGTTATTTCCTTTTGTTTTGGCTTCTCTTGTCTCTTGTCCTTGGCAGAGGGAGCAGTGTGACACAAGAAGAAATACAGGTTGGAGGTGATAAGATTAGCTCCTGTTTTGTTTAAATAAAGCCCATCTGCCTTAAAAAGATGTCTGCGGTCCCAAAAAAAAAAGCTAGAATTATCAATAAAATGTACTGAATGAATCTGACATGCAGCAGAAAGCCAAGCATTCAGAACCAGCAACTTACTAAATCTCTCGACTCTTCTTCTGACTGGTGGTAGACGCCCGCTGATAAACACCTCAGCATTCACAGAGCTAACTATGTTTAGCAGATTATTAAAGTCTCGTTTGAGGGTTTCTGATTGCCGCTTCACAATATCTTTGGCTCCGGTGTGCAGTACAATGTGTTCCACAGTTGGATTTGCAGCCACAATTTTCAGAACTCTGTCAGTCATGTCACAAACCATGTCATTGGGAAAAAACAGCACTTTGGTGTTTTTAACTGTACATGTTTCTCACATCTTTTAAGGCAGAGTCACCCACAATCAGAGTATGAGGTCCGGCCATTAGCTTTCCCTGTAGCTTTCTGTCTTCTGATTTACTTTCAGACCTTATCCTTCTCTGCAAGATTGAGAAGTTATCCAGGTCATCAGATGGAGATCCAGCATTCTACAGTAGTGGAGCAAATCTGTTTTGAAGCTGCACATGTGGTTGTTTGGGAGCTGTTTTGCTTGTCTTCCCTCTAGCTGTTATCCACAGCTGTCAATTTCTCTGCACAGGCATTGAGGAGGAGGATAACGCCAGCCAGCCCGTCACATCACAGATCTCTGGCCGCTGGATCCTACCTGTTACACATCTTTTGATATCACAGGGAAGAGATCTGTCCTTGGGTTTTGCTCCAAGAAAGTTCCAGGGAGGACTAAAAATATGTTTTTTATGAAGTTTTTAATTTGTATGGTCTTATATATTCTGTAATTTAAGATATTATTGATAAATGATGCAACTCATATAGTTGGTGTATTTTGATTTTCAAAAATGTTTTGCTGTATCTGATTTTTCACCAAGGAGTCTCATGTATCTGACACCCAAAGGTACACACATCAGTATCTTAAGGTCTTTGTCTATGAATGTGCAGTAAAGCAGTGGGAAGTAGGTAGTGCCCACTTTTGCCATTTCCAATATGCAAGGTCTCATTCCACCATTTTGGATTATGTGCCAAAAAACATAACAATCAACAAATAAAACAATAAATTTATGAGTTTAGCCTTAAGCACGACCTTTCAAAATACACTCAAAAGGTAGAGTTTGAGATTTATTAAAATTATGACACCAATGACACAACCAAATAACCCAAAACTGTGCTGTGTATCTTATTCAATGGCTTTCTATACTACATAAGGTTTTCAATCATTATTAATTGATGAAAACACAGATTCTTGGAGCGGGATCCTTGACTTACTTGCTTACATGTGTCTTAATCTTACTTTGAGAGATTGTCCAACCACAGATTGGGCACATAATCTATAACAGGAGCCACAAAAATATTTACGACAGATGAAAACAATGATGCCTTTATACAATAAACCTTGTATCCCGTTTTACCTCTGCAATATCCACATTTTTCTCTGTAGGCTGTCAAAGCAAGTGGAAAAAGCAAGACAATGGCTTTTAAAGACAAGGATGATCTTGTTTGATAACAAACATCTGACTGTTACTGATTGTTCAACCTCATTAAAATATATACCTCATAATCCTTTTTATATTCTTTTTTCTATTTATTTACTTCTAATGATGAGACTCATTAGACTCACTCTCTAAATGACTTTTGTCATATATAATCAATTAAATGGAGGTTTAAAAGGTACTAAAGTTCGTTCGTTTACAGATGGCAGTTATGCTTCCTGATTGATGTTCTAAGGATAGAAACAGTTGTGATTGGTCCAATCAAGCAACCAATCAAAACGGGGGAGAGGCGGGCGAAGTAAGCACCAAGGAGCTAACGGCTCTTTTTTGGATCATCATCTGTGTGAATGTAAGGCCTGTGTTCTGCATGAGCGGAAAGTTAGTTTATTTTCCAGTGAAATTACAGTGTGGAATAAAATAGTGCGGAAGGTGACAGGGAAAGTCAGAGTAAATGTTCGTGTGTGTATCCATTTTCCTTCCTCAATAGCATGCTTGCTAATACTGATAGTAGCTGAAGCACAGCTGTTACAGCTATCTTTAGCTGGCTAACACCAACCAGGGGTAGGTTCATCAATTCACAAGTTCATACATTTGTCTGAGGGCTTTTGATACAGTCAAATAAATCCGATACTCCACGTTTACCCACGGAATCGCATACATTTCTGTCTTTGTTTAATGTAATTGTAGTACTAATAGTAGCAGTATACACAGTAGCTGTTTCAGAAGGAAAAAAAAAGTCCAATCCAATCCAACTTTATTTGTAAAGCACTTCAAAACAACAGCAGTGGACCAAAGTGCTGTACAAAAGAATTAAAACCAAAATAGAAGAATACAGAATAGATTTAAAGACATAGAAACTGTACAAAAAAAGAAAAAAGTGCTACACAGAAGAATAAATAAAACCCAAATAAAAAGAATAAAATACAAGATTAGATTTAAAAGCCATACAATTACAAACAACAAAATAAATAAATAAAATAGATAAATAAGAACAGTAAACCACTACCAAATAAAAACAATAGACTACAGATAGTCAGTGTCTTTCCTGGTCCCAGGGATGAAGTAATACTCTAATAAAATTTAAAAAAAATAATCAAAGGATCTGGTAATGTATTGAGACATAGTTTTCCATTAATGTTGTTTGTAATGTTCTTGCCCTTAATACAATTATGCTATTGTCATTTTGTACAGGAATGTGTGGCCTCAGCTGAGGATCTGAACTCTCAAATTTCTCCCCATCACCAATACTGGCCAAGCCTATCTGGATGACGAGTGTGACAGGATACATGAAGCCATTGTGAAGGCTGAAAATTGCAGGTACTTGTCTGTATTTATACATTCATCTCTTGCTTCTATTATTAATATGTAAAATTTTCATTAAAACCACAAAGACTACAAAGGTTTAGATTTTATCCGTCATTGCACTTGGCATACTATTTTAATAAATTCAATTAATTTTAATATACATTTGCAGGAAGACCCTGGGAAAACTCTTGGGTGCTATGGAGGCCAATTGGACAACCTATGACCTGGCCACTCATGGTTTATGTCCGCAGATCTTGAAGGGCCAGAAATAGTTTTGAATTTACTTCAAATTTAATGACTTTCACATTCTGCCTATCTGCAGATTCAACCATAGTTCTTGGTATAATTGCGCACAAAGATTTTACTCAACACATCCATTTAGCAAAATAAACAGGTGAACCTAACTAAAGCCACCTCTTTGCAATTACCCATTTCTAAGTAAGGGTGTAAAAATCACAACACATTTCTGCATAGTCTCCTCCAAAACATCACACTACTACAAAAACAGAGAGGACACACACACATATATATTCTCTTTTTTGTAGTAGTGTGATGTTTTCTATCCATCCAATTACAGGTTTTCAGGAGGGTCTCTGATATTGAGCAACCCTGTGTAAGCCACATCTCCACAAATGCAAACAGTTCAGTTCAGTTCTACTTCCTCCACTTGCTTTACTGGCTCTTTCACAGGCATAGTAATGGTAGTCTTTCTGGGATGGAGACTGGAGCTTTAAAATAAATATTCTCTTTCTCCTGGACCTCATTTACAGTTGTGGGAAAAAAACATTAAACCATCAAAAGTCATCAAAAACAACGGCTATGAAATCAAGTACTAACTCCTGTGTGTATCATGTGACTAAAACAGACAGAAAAGAAAACATGCAATGCCTAAAAACACTGTTTTTGGCAGTACAATGCCATAGCTATTGATGTAAGAACTTAAGTGATTTTGGTTATTATCAAAAAAAAAAAAAAAAACCATGGAAAATGGCTAGATATCAGCTCTTAAATTCAACTCTGCTGAGCTACTTTTGTTACTATATTTGTCCAAACAAATGTAGCTTTAGTTATACCAGGCATTAAAATGAACAAAAAATTGAAGAAAACAAGGGTGGTCTAATATTTTTTTTTTCTGCGACTATATAGCTGTTCATGAAGTCCTTTTCCTCTCCTTTGACAATGACGACCTCTTGTTCAATCCTGGCATCATGTATCTTCCTTGATGAAACGCCCATCAGCCAGTATTCATCCTTTCTCTGAAATTAGAAGAGAGATTCTTAATAAGAGCGTGCAGATTTTAGAGGCCCACATTAAAGTAAGCATGAAACTGACCTGACGTTTGAAACATTAGTATGTCAGTATAAGCAGTAGCTTTGCCAAACTATGTCTAACAGCATGATAGGTTATTTATGCATTTCCATATAACAAACTAACATATTTGTTCAACATAAGCAGCAGAGGAACTAACAGAGAATTAAATATATTACTTAAGCCCTGCAACCAAGAAAGACTAAACTACCCTCAGACAACACTATGATTTAGGTTACTCTACCCTGAGAGCAGGAGAATATTACTTCATCCCTAGGATCAAGAAAGCCAATGACTTTTTTTTTTTTTCCTGCAACGGCTACTATGTATACTACTACTACTATATTAAACAAAGATACAGAAATGTGCGCTATTACGTGGGTAAAACGTGGGCTATCGGATTTATTTGACGGAAACAAACGCCTTCAGACAAATGTATGAACTGATGAACCTACCTCCAGTTGGTGCTAGCTAGCTAATGATAGCTTTCATATGTCTGTGTCTTTCATACAGTGCTGTGCTTCAGCTAACTGTATCAGCTTTAGTAGGCATGTCACTGAGTAAGGAAAATTGATACACACACGAAAATTGACTATGGCTTTTACTGTTACTTGAACTCTTCCACACTACTATTTCACCGGAAAATAAACTCACCTTTCTGTGATGAAGAACGCTGTGGTTTCCATTCACAATGATGATACAAGCCAGAACCGTTAGCCGCTTGGTGCTTACGTCTCCCTCCCCTCCTCTTTTTTGATTGGTTGCTTGATTAGACCAATCACAGCTGTCTCTGCCCTTAGCTGTGCGCTTACTTCGCCCGCCTCTCCTCTGATTTGATTGGTCACTTCATTGGATCAATCACAACAGTCTGCCCTCAACGTCTATCAGCAATCCAGACTCCTGTGTGCTGTTTGCACACTGGGCCCTACAGGTCTGGAGGAAAGGGCATCATGTGTTTAAGAGGTGTCTTGCTGATCTGATGACTTCTGAACTGTCTCCCTGTCACACAAGTAACATCAGAGCAATATGTTAGCGATATTCTGTTGTGTGAGATTAAACAGTGAGTAGAAAGTCTCCAAATTATGGTTGGCAGTTGGATATTTCACCAAAACTATGTCATTCTGTAATCTTTAGCAATGTACATATGCTTCTAAAATGCTGTGTTTTCCTTAGGGTGAGTGTGCAATCAGATCATAGATAACTTTACACATCTAAGTATGGAGAGACACACTGATTCCATCCCTTTTGTGGACCAATGGTTATGGTATTTACAGTATTTAAACTCTGTACAACAGGAAGTATATTCAGAACTGGATTTATCAGTGTTTTCACTAGGTTACTCTCATAAATGTTTCCTGCATAGTACATGCACAGAGTCCTCTGAGTATTCCTCAGTCTCCTCAGTCACCTGCACATAGATAAAAAGTGCTGAAAAACAGGTTAAAGCATGAAAAAGTGGAATAACTGTTTAAGGGGGCATTTGTGCCATAGCATCTCTCTTTAGTTTAGCATTCATCTTCTTACACTTACCTGGGTTTGGGTTGTGGGGACATCAGCTTAAGTAAAGAAGCCCATACTTCCCTCTCCCCAGCCACCTCCTCTAGCTCCTCTGGGGGATTCCAGGGCGTTCCCAAGCCAGCTAAGCAATAGTTAATATGTATGCACACAATTAATGCAAGTAAAAACTTGATATATGTTTCAGGTGTGGGATTGTCTGACACATCAAGCTGAAGCTCACAGCTGTCTGTTCTGTTGATTTAAGTGACCTTCACATGTAAGTACTGATCAATGCTACATTTAATTTGGGGTTCTAATGCTCACACTGTATTAAACATCATAGGGAGAGAAAAACATTGTCATAGTAAGATGTGTTGCTTTTTGCATTATACACATTACCGAAGCAGCTTCTTCTGAACTATTGCTCTATCATGAAACACAGGACATATTGCAACATTTGGTTAGCTTGTAAATGAGCATAACAATATTATGTACCACATTATATTTGTGTGCACCAACGCTGCATAACATTTAGCAACTACAATATGTTTTCTATGAAGCTTTTGTTTTGTGTGGGCATGAAAATTCTGTAAATAAACCTATCATTGCTAACTGAAGCAACTGACACAGTGCTGCATCTTAGTTTTCTGAAAGATCTTGCTTTGTATGTGATTTTCAAGGGTTTTTTAATGTAAATTCAAATACAAAACAATATAAAAGTCAGCACTAGACAAACTAGAATAGATTTAAGATTGATTTGATTTATACGAGTGCTTTCCAAGGCACTCAAAGCGCTTTACACTGAATTCACAACACTGGAAGCAAGGTGGGTGAGAAGTGTCTTGCCGAAGGACACAATGGCAGAAAATGTGATGGAGTGATATCCCAACCTCCAACCCTTTGGGTTTTGGATGAAGAGAGAGCTACGTCTGGTTTCAGTTTAACCCACTCCATCTCCTGAGCAGCTGTAGCTCAAGAGAAAGAGGTAGAGTGGGTTAGTTGGTAGTTCTCTCACATCTTTTCTGTATGAACAAGTGACATTATGAACATGTGAAACTTGATCAGTGAACAGTGTTTCACATGTGGCAAAATGTCTGTAGTTCTTGTTAAAATATGTGGTTTACACCACAAAATAGAAAAATAAAAAATACAGGGAAGAAATATGGAGAGTTGGTGTTTGGTTTCAGGTACTAGTTACAGTGTATAAACTAACACTTTGGGACTTTGCATAATCCAGCCATATGTATGCTTAACCCCCTGTTATTATGCAGAGAATACTGGGATAATTTGGATGAAATTCAAAGTGAGACGGTAAATGACTTCATCAGGTCTGGAGGTTGCAAAGGTATGATGAGAGAAGGACATAATGGTAAGACAAAGGTAAAGTTAAAAAATGCATTAATAAATGTACTAAAAAAAAACCCATTGATACAAAGGGAAGTAAAGCTAATATTTTACAAAACTAAACTAAGAGGAGGTGTCAGAGAAGGTCTGCAGAGACTGACTGCTTCATCATTTCTACGTTCACATCCAGGTGATGGATAACACAATAGAAGCACGATAAAACATGTTCTGTAAATATATACAGAATCATATGATGCAGTTGTGATGAATCAATGATCATGATAATGTGCATGAAACTCTGCAAATATGTAAAAAAGGATTTTTTTTAAAAAAAGCAATTTTTTAGGTGAAAACAGATTAACTCACTGATAAAGAAAGCTTCTGTTATTTTCTAATTCACTAAACCTGCCTGCAATCCTCATGTCTCACAGCTGTCAGATCTAGTCTGTACCTCAGTACAGATGTCTTTGTATTTTACTTGATGACTGTGTGCCACAGAACACTGAGGTTTATTATGTTTATTACATGGAGGATTAAACATCTGGCTGTAGATGTAGAAGGGTCTTGTGACTCTGTCACAAATCCCTGAACTACTCCTGTCACACATCTACACCTGCAATTTTCAGGATCATGCAGTGAGTGGGGAAACAGTGTAATGGAAGGGAACCAAGAGTCAGAGGCTGAAACTTCTTTACCTCATTTACACCAAAATTACACTGAGTAATGCCCTTTTAGGAGCCTTGAAGTCATTTTGTTTGGATCCTGTCTCTGCAGATACTAAAGATGGCAGTAAACTGGCCTGGGCTCCTGTCCATAGGAGTGTTTTACATCATTGTACTGGGTACAGGCATTTGGGCGTCTAGGAAAGCCAAACGGGAGGAGAAGAAATGCACTGAGAGTCGCAGTGAAGTTGCAATGGTTGGAGGACGAAACCTGAACATTTTGGTCAGCATCTTTACTATGACAGGTAAAACATCCCCCATCATCCACAAAAAAGTGGTGGAATAAAAACATTACTAGCTGTGGATTTTTTTTCTATGACCATGGTATAAATGTATTTAATATCTCTACAGTATAGTTTTTCTTTTTTCAGCCACTTGGGTTGGAGGGGGCTACATTCTGGGTACTGCTGAAATGGTCTATGACCCTACAAAAGGGCTGGTGTGGGCTGTGGGACCCCTTGCCTTCTCCTTAAACCTGATTCTTGGTGAGTGTGTTAGGTGAAATGGATCTAGTCCAGCTCAGAATTGCCTAGATAAAGCAAAAAAAAACTAAACAAAACTAAACAAAACAAAAAATTCAAGTAAAGTTCAGTAGCTGTTCACTGTAAATTCAATGAAAATCACTCCCTTGTGAGGCTTATCGTTATTGCACATACCTGAATATTTTAAATATCATTAACATTTATCTCCAATTTGACTGCACAATTTGCTGAAGTAATGGTCAGTTATGCATTTGCACTTCTATGCTGCAGACCGTTTGGCTGTAGAGAGATGTGTTTAATGACTCAGTGTCAAAAAGTTTCATACAGTTTTTCTCACACATCAGTTACTCATTAATCTCAGTGTTGCTTCATTGTTTATCTTCATCATTTAGCCTATACATCTCTTTTCAGCACCCATCCAAAAGTAACATGTAAAACCAAAATTCTCATGAAAACATTCCACAATTGAATAGATGAACATCATTTTAATGTGGCCGATCAGAATCAAGACATGGAACTACCTGCACAATAACTAGAGGAAAAGTACTTAAACCTTTCATCAAAATGCTGTCGTATTTATTGTCTATAACACTCAGGCACACACCAGTGAGACATATATATATATATATATATATATATATATATATATATATATATATATATATATATATATATATATATATATATATATATATATATATGTGTATATATATATATATATATATATATATATATATATATATATATATATATATATATATATGTGTGTGTGTATATATATATATATATATATATATATATATATGTATATATATATGAGGAATAGACTTAACAGTTCAAACAATTAAATATTTACAGTTGAAAAACATCTGTTTGTGTGATTTCAGGTGGAATGTTCTTCACCACACCAATTCGGTCAAAGAATTACGTAACTCTCATGGATCCTTTTCAAGAGAAATATGGAAACACTGTAGCTGCTGTACTCTTTATTCCTGTTATACTGTCAGATATCTTTTGGACAGCTTGCATTCTTGCTGGACTAGGTAAGTCATAAATAAAGAGTGAGTTTTTTTTTTTTTAAACGGAAATGTAATTTTGCTAATAGGATGTGCTCTGCAGGAATAAGTGTGACTATTTCAGTCATGCAGTGGCTATATCTATATTATTGTTTTGATAGCCCCTCCTCACTATGTTAAAAAAAAAAACATCCTTTGAACTACTACTGTAGGCTTAAAATGGCAATTAACACTATCAAAGGGCAAAGACCTGGTAATGAGAGACTAATGGAAAACATGTAAAAACAACAATCCTCACATTTACCAATGAAACAGCTGAAATAAATGTTCTTGCACCTGACAAAAAACTAACATATTTATTAGCAGAACCTATATGTTGTTACTAACTGAAGCAAGTCCAAGTAACAGCGAGGAGGAAAAATGTCTTGAACAGAGGGAAAAACCCCATGCAGACCTGAGTTACAAGTAGACAGTCATAACCACAAGTGGCTGAGTTTAGAGAACAGAGGAAAGGGAAAAGAACAGCCTAGAGACAGAGCAAACAACACAGACACTGGACAACACAGGCAAATACCAGAAGCACACATCAGGAACAAACAACTCCCAGGGCTCTCAAGTTTGAGAGTGAGATTTGGGGGGGGGTTGGTTGGGTGGGGTCTGATTTGATAAATGACACATATAATCATACAAAAAATATATTTTTTTAATTTGATGTTTCTTTGTGTGTGTGTGTGTGTGTGTGTGTGTGAGAGAGAGAGAGAGAGAGAGAGAATGTTAGTGTTGTTTATTGTACTTCGGCAAAATCAATGTGACAGCTGTCCTCTTCTGTAATGTTGTAGCAGGAATATCCAAATCTTACAGCAATGCTAATTTTTGACTGTCTGTTCGGTAGCTATATTCATTTCATTTGATTAGCTGGTGCATGGCAGGTGCTGTCTGATCTCTACGGGGAACCCACTTGATTCCTGCCAGTTCCACTGGATAAAAAATTGCAGCGCAACTTGGTGGGTGTTATCCTGGTCATTTCTCTGTGTGAGAAATACAAGGTGTGGTGTGTGTGTGTGAAGGGGTTGAAATGCGTGTGTCTCACGCCCACTGCGTGAGACTTGAGAGCCCTGACCTCCAGAATCAGAGAGACATAATAAAAGAATAATAAAAAAATTCTGTTCTGGCAGAACAGGGTGGGGGAGGGACAAAGTGAGCCTGAGCAGAGTGAGAGGAGTGCTGTTCACTCATATGGAGTGGGAGAAGTTGTGCTCACACGCTAATATCAGTCTGACACTGCTACTAACCTTTGTATCAATACTATCCACATTTAGATCGATCCCACCCTTAGCTTGTGCAGTGATGACACTATGTGCAAAGCTCTATTGGATCTGATTGGTTGAGAATTGTAAGTGACTACAATATAACTGTAAAATCTAGTGAGGTAAAAGTCACAATGTTTTCTGCTAAAATGTAATATGTAATGTTTGATTTGTTCTTCTTTGTGTGTTCTTCAGCTGTCTCTTTAGAGTTGATCAGAACCCTGTTAGCATTAACAATTAGCAGTAGCAGCTAACAGTAAAACAGCTAATCACATCAGGATGTAGCTCCAGTGTATTCTGGCACCAACCCTAATAAAGCCAAAGCATGATGTCATTCACTATTGTACAGACTCTGAATGTTTTTTGATACAGGAGGAACAGTGGGTGTGGTCATGGATATCCCCTCCTCAGTGGCTGTGTGCATCTCTGCTGCTGTTGCCATCCTGTACACTGTATTGGGAGGCATGTATTCTGTGGCCTACACTGATGTGATCCAGCTGATCTTCATGCTCTTTGGACTGGTATGATCATAATATATTACATCAGTACAAAGCACTTTAAAACAAGTTTGATCTGACTGTAACATGGCTCTCTAGGAAAGGGAATTCTTTGGTCTTGATCAGTCCTGTGGTTCATGCAGCATGCATCACGTCTAAACATCCATCCATCCATTTTCTACCGCTTATCCGGGGCCGAATCGCGGAGGCAACAGTCTAAACCAATGCACACTGCCTACGGTTCCCTCAGCGGGTGGTGAGTCCATGTCGCTCCTTCGGGCTGAGCTTGGCCGGGCCCCGTGGGCAAAGGCCCGGCCACCAGGCGCTTGCTTCCGAGCCCCAACCCTGGGCCTGGGTCCAGGGTGGGGTCCCAGCTGCGAGACCGGGGGACGTCACAGTCCTGGATTTTTCGTCTCTCATAGGGCCTCTAGAACTGCTCTTAGTCTGGCCTGTCACCCAGGACCTGTTTGCCATGGGAGACCCTACCAGGGGCATAAAGTCCCTGACAACATGGCTCCTAGGATCATTTGGGCGCTCAAACTCCCCCACCATGGTAAGGTGGCAGTTTAAGGGGGAGATGTCTAAATATTTATTATATATTTCTTTACAATCTGTTTAGTCCCCGTTAGTGTTATTTATCCATAGAGCTGAACAGGACAACTACATTTGTAAGTCTTTAACCCTTCTTTCTTCTTATTTCAGTGGATATGTGTGCCTTTTATCCTGACAAGTCCCTCTGCTGCTAACATCACTGCTGCTGCAGTGAATAAACTGTACCAGGACCCATGGGTTGGAAAACTGGAGTTGGAGAATGCAGGTTACTGGATAGATAACTTGCTGCTACTGGTAATTGATACCTTATGACTTCTGTACAATTACAGACTGCAAGAATAATTTTAGTAGTAAATCAAATCAGACATTGTAGATTCATGCTCAATAAATTTTTATTTCTCTTCTAGTCCATTGGAGGGGTTTGCTATCAGGCTTTCTACCAGCGAGTACTGTCTGCAGCCACAGATGCCCAAGCTAAGATCACCTGTTACATTGGAGCAGTCTTATGTCCTATCCTCGCCATCCCATCAATCGTTGTTGGGACTGTGGCTGCATCTACTAGTAATGTTTTAATTCTTTTTTAACTGTCTTAGCCATTGGTGTTCAACATGATGACCAACACCACCTTCAAGAACTAAATGATTCAGAAAATAAATTAATGACAACAATCAGGACATTTGCTTAGATGCTGCAACATCTGCTCAAAACCATGCAGTTACTATAATGGAAACTTGCCATTCAGAAAAAAATGTCTGTAGTAGTTAAACCTTAAATTATAATCGTATAATCCTACAGTACGCATTGATGTTTTCATTGTATGTACCTGATGTGTTTTGTTTCAGATTGGAACCAGACCACCTTTGGGTCACCCAGCCCTTATGAACAGGGTAAAGCTGGTATGATTTTGCCAATTGCCCTTCAGCATCTCTGTCCATTCTATGTTTCTCTGATTGGTATGGGGGCACTTGCTGCAGCAGTAATGTCATCAGTCGACTCTGTTCTTCTGTCTGCTGCCTCCCAACTGGCCCGAAATATCTACAAGAATATCATTTGCAGACAGGTAGGTACAGAAGACTCTATGGCTTGATTTAGAAATAAAAAATGTGTGTAAATGTCTACACTTGGGGCCGGATCTACTAAGACCCCAATTTGCGTGTACAATCTAGAATTTTGCGTGTGGGGTTGAACAGCAGTTTGCGGGTGATTTACCAAGAGTGATTGAGTAAATGACAACAGGTGAAAACATGTTAGAGCTTCGCCTATTTAAATGAAGGTTTTGTGTGTTTTTTGTTGGTTTGCAGCATGGCGAGTTTGGAGAGATGAAAGCGCGAAGGTAAATTCAATCCTATAGAATTAGAGGTGTTGGTAGATGGAGCAAATAAACACTTAAATGAGCTACAGCAAAGAAATCTTACGATCGCACAAAGGAACGCTATATGGTAGGAAATCTGTAAAAAGTAAATACTGTTGGTAAAACGATGTGAACAGTGGATGAAGTGAAAAGAAAGTATCAAGACATCAGAAGAAGAACAAAAGAAAAATTGGCGTATAATAGAACGTCAGCAAATAAAACAGGTGGGGGCTCAGTGGATGAGATGCCTCTGACCAGCACTGAGGAGCAGGTGCAGGTGACCGACTCCAAATGTGCTCTGACTTCCTCCAACAGCTCCAAAATGACAAGGCTGGATAGGCCATATGTTTTAATGAGTGTTTCATCATTCATTCCAAAAATGTTCACACAAGGGTGAAAAATGCATTCTCTGCATCGTGACTCATCGTTTCAGTGTCTCCTTCTGGTGATAATAACCGCAGCCATGTATGCGCAATTACACATACAAACCGTTTGCACCTCCCTTTGAGACATGTTAAATATAGATGCAGTTTCCATGAGCAAAAGTGCTTTCAGTTCGATAAATCACTTTGCGTGTGCTTAATTAATATATTTATAATATGTTTTCCCCTTCCAGCACATGCGCAATTGTGTGTAAATGCCCCATATTGCTTATTTATTGTGGCAAATGTACTAACTGGATGTAGATGCGCTATTTGGCACCTTTGAAAGACGAAACCCTTAGTGCGCACTGTTAGTAAATCAGTTTGTACATTTGTTTGCGTGTGCAATGAGTTTGCACACGTTTTTATACAGGCAAACCTTTAGTAGATCCGGCCCTTGGTTTTCACAGATCCACATCTGGAATAAAAAAAAACATCTGAAATGAAAAAATTTTGCTGGAAGTAATAAAAGCAATGAAATGAAATAATAAAACATGTAATCAGCTAATTGTTGCCAAACAATAACAGTGCACCTTTTCCAGGTTCAGTAAGGCAGAGGTACGATGTGATTCAATACAGGATGAGGTCATACTATTATAATTCAACAACAGAGATAAAACTGTCTTCAAATGAGTCAGCAGCAGTGCCTTCATAAAACTGTGTCAAGGATCATTTGTCTTCTGGTACTAAAATGACAAAATACCCCCAGAAAGAAATCATCACATAAAAAATGTATGTGTTTGTAAAATCCTGCCATTTTAAGTCTGTAGTTGCAACTCATGGGTAGTTGGTCTTTCAAGAAGTATGTTATGGTGACAAAACATTATACCAGAATGAAGCTACTGAATATTTTATAGTATTCTTTTTTATATTTCTGGCTGGACATCGGCACCAACATTCAGGTCAGTCTTGGTTTGTTTTGAAGAAGAGCAGGATGTATCTTGGTGTATAAATTAACATGACTGTGAGTCATTGTATTTACATTTTAATGGTGTGTTTTCCAGTTTTCTGCTGTTTTAGAAATTCATAATTTTACTTTTTACATTATTCAGGTCCTGGGCTCATTTTAGTCAAACACTTATAATAAGTCAAGAGTAGGTCGATAAAACTATCTCCTTTTCTTTTAGGCATCAGAGAAGAGTGTCCTTGTGGTGGTTAAAGTATCAGTTCTCCTGTGTGGTGTGATCGGGGCATGTCTAGCTCTGACAACGTCCTCTGTTGCCCTTTTTTGGATCCTCAGTTCAGATGTGTTGTACTCAATGATGACTCCTCAGGTGATATGCATCCTCTACTTATCCCAGTGGGTTAACGTCTATGGAGCCTGTTGTGGGTTTGTGTTTTCACTACTACTGAGAGGTTTGGTTGGGGAGCCCATGGTGGGCCTTCCTGATGTGCTGCCTCTGCCATGGGACAGGATCCAGGAGGATGGACACAGATATCGTCTGTTTCCATTCCGCACTGCCATCATGCTCCTCACATTTGTTGTTATTTTACTGGTATCACAAATGTCTATCAGGTTGAAGGGGAAGAAATTACTGACAAATGATGCAGAAATGAATGAAATGCATGACCTGGGACCGAACCAGAAAAATGTGGAAGAAAATGAAGCACTGAATAAAGATGAGGAGCCTTCCTATCCTGCATAGGAAACATTGGTTAAGTGATATTTGTGTAGAATGTGGGCAGTGTTTTCAACCAGGGCTTTGTTTTTTGGTAAAAATTAATCTGTTCTTTTGTATGATTTGTATTACGCTTTTTACATGTTTTTGAAAATGAAACCCAAAAAAATTACATAATCATTGCTGACCTGCCATAGTCTCCTGCATAGGAGACGGTAAAAATGTAGAATTTGGCGGGTGTGGGCACTGTTCTTTATTTTCTTACAGGACGTATTTATCAAATATGAAATGTATCCAAATAAGTGTTAAAAGTCATCAGCACATCAAATGATCTGTTTTACACATTTGAAAATAAAATCAATAAAAATTACTTAAACATTATTGACCCTGTCTATACTTTTCATTTTTGCATGTTTATGGTCTTGCATCTTTTTCTTTTATTCTGTACACGGATAATTATTTTCCTTGTATGTGCATGTGGGTATGTCACATTTGCTGGATTTGCACAAATGTCACATTCAAGTGGCTGATACCTTTGTGACAGTGACAACTGAATTGTAAAACATTTCCCCTTTTAAGTACATTTTTTTATGATTTGTTTTTGGATTTTCTTGCCTGTTGTATCCAACAGTCAATGTAGGGCAAGAACTATGGGGATAGAGTGTATAAAAATGACGTGCAGCGTATGGCCTCTGGATGAAACTGAACCTGGGCCACAGCAGTAAGACCTCAGGCTATGTGGTTGGCACACTACCAGGTGAACCAGTGAGGAGGTTCACGTGGTACGGATGAGAACACTTAATTTATATACAAACAATACAGAATTAACTAAACTTGGAAACTGCAAAATATTAATTGCAATTTACAGTATGGTTTTAGATCAGGGCTGAAAAGCCCTCAAAAGATGATACAAGACAGGATATAAATTAGTTGAATATTAACTCATAGGCCTCCATATACTCTGATGTACTGTGAATAAAAGATAATTTTTAAACTGCTAGGGTCAAATTTCATAATTCCGATGGTATACCATAAAACCATCCCTTAAAGCTCTCCAAATAATGGTGTAGCATTGTTTTGAGTCATAACAACAGTAAATCCGTGTTACTGTAGAACCCACAGTGATTTAAAATATTTGACTCTGTGAAAAAGGCAGTTAAAAAAATAAGTGAGACACACTGAGATTTATGAGTGATACCCAGAAGAGCTGGAAAAACCCAAGATACGAAGTATGGACAATTAAACAACCTGTGGTCTGGCTCAGTTTTCCAGCCTGGTGTGAGAGAACTGTGTTACAATTCTGATACTGGCAGAGGAACCAGGTAAGTGATAATGTACTTGTGGGATTTTAGACCAAAAATCACCACTCTAAGATAAGGTGCTTGAAAAAGAAATGCTGTGTTTATTTTAAGGCTGCCTTTGTGCACAGCTAGGAGCTCACACAGAAACCAAAGATCGTCCGTATGAGAAGAGATTTCTGTCAATAATCCAAAAGGAAGACCCAAAAGTTGTTACGTTATGCATTAGACACATGATAAAGGATGACATTTAGAGTACAGGGTGACATTTTGATAATGATGACATCTTAAGTTGATAATATCATTGTCTTAACACAAAGAGCATTCACACCACAAGACATACCAAGCCATAAGAGAATAGGGCACTTACATCAGACTCATTAGAAGTAAGAACACAGCAAAGACACATCAGTTCTGTAACTGGGTATACCTGTAATGTTACTGTCACTCACACTACAACAAGAGAAGATTAGAGTGATATGTTGGCTTTTGGCATTGTGCAAAAAGGACAAATGTTACAAGTGCTACCATATAGTAACACCAGTGTTGGACAAGCAATGAAAATGGACTTCCTTAGTAGATTTGGAAGTTCAAATGGACTGGTTTTGCTCTTTTGAAAATGTTTCTTCTCTTATCCAAAAAACTTAATCAGTTCCATTTAGGGGAAAGCAGACTTATAAACCTGTAAGGGGAGTGGTCTGTGTAGGTGTTTTTCATATGTGTTAAGGACCTTAAGTGTTAGGGTCATTGAGGTAGTGGTCCTGGGGTTAGGCTCTTTAGTGGGTACCCACTGGTTGAATATGAACTCATTGAGGCCAGTGATTTAATAGTTTGCATCAAATCTTGAATCATTCTTTTCAGGGGTTTTTAACCCTGATCTAAAATCATACTCTAAATTACAAATAGTATTTTGCAATTTCAAGTTTATCTAATTCCATACTGCTGGTATACTATGTAAAGTGACTGTTCCCACCTCTACTAGGTGAACCTCTGCACTGGTTCACCTGGCAGTGACCACATAGGCTGAAGGAAGAATGATGACTTGGAAAAATGAAAACTTACACAGGCAAATGTAATGAGCCAAACTACCAATTACTCCACATTAAATAACATTTAACAACACTGAAGGTCCCACCTAAAAAATATAGCGACTTAAGCAACAAAAGCATGGTAAGAACTAATTTACCACATCACAAACTGGTATTATTATTGTTGTTTTGAGTGAAGTCCATTTATATTGACAGTAGATACATATAAATTATTGTATTTATTATTCAGCCTTTAAATCTGTGATCAGTGATGTTGTGCAGTTTATTTGTTTTAAATGTGTGTTGCGAAGAGCTTCTTCTGCGGTTTCCACAGCCAGGTGTTGAATACATATTTTGCTGTTTTGTTTAAACTTAACTATTACAGTTTTTCTGAATCGCTAAAACACTAAACCCCATTCTCTGACTCAACTACTCAGTTGTGCAAACTCATTTATCAAATCAATCACTCTTTTGACACAGCCTTGAGCTGATTCTCATACAATTTTCACTCCTGTAGCACACTTTTTGCCCAACTCCACACACATTCTCACTCTCTAAAACACATTTCTCACTGTGATGCACAGGGAAAGGGACAATATAACCTGTAGTATGGATGAAGTCCTCTGGACAGATGCTGCACAAAGACATGATGCTGAGGCAGAATGGACCTGTCATCAGTTTGATTTGAAGATGTACAAGATTTTTGAGTGTTTTATAGTAATGTGCTTTTCTTTTACCGTTTACCCATTTACCTTTCTTACAGACCTTCCACCGCCTTGCAGAGAAACATTCTCCTGTTGAGTTCAGGGAAGGGCTGTATGGAGGAAGGCAAACATTTATGAAACTCTGGCTGATATTGAACCGCTCTTGTATCTGGACATTGTCCTAAACTACAACATAGCCAGAGCCCTCTGCCTCTCAGGTTGCTTCCATCCATTGTTTGTGTCCAGTGCACGCTGAACTGGCTCATATCATGTGCAGTTGGTTTGAAAATAGTGTATTCAGTTTTGAGTGGTTGTGTGTACTTGATGACAACTGTGCTGTATTTGTGTTGAACGTTTGTCTCCTGTGTTCACCATTTTACAGCTCTTGTGCATCACAGTGAGAAATGTGTTTTAGAAAGTGAGAATGTGTGTAGAGTTGTGCAAAAAGTGTGCTACGGGTGTGAAAATTGTGTCTAAGTATGAGAACCAGCTTAAGGTTATGCCAAAAAAGTGACTGATTTGATAAATGAGTTTGTGCAACTGAATAGATGAGTCAGAGAATGGGGTTCAGTGTTTTAGCGATTCAGAAAAACTGTTAGAGTGAGAGATTTTGTGCATGTAGTTTGAATTCTTGGTTTTGTATTTACAATGTTGCGAAAAGGGGTGCAGCTTTGAAAAAACGTGTCTTGGCGATTGTGGAAAACTGAAATAAACTCATGTATTTACCCTCTGGGGCAGATCCTCTCTGTCGTCAGTGCTACAGGTTCTGTCATGTTTCCATCACCCATACTCCAGATACTGCATCTGTTTTCCTCTTCTCTCTTGTCCTGACTCTCAACAAGGACTAGTCCTTGATGTTAGCCTCATAAATGCCAGTATCTCTACTCATAAATGTCCGTATATGTTTGCAGCATCACTTACACATCCTTTGTTTTACTTTACTTCACAAGCTCAGTTTTGCCTAAGCTGTGTCCAGGATCACCAGTGCCATTACCTGGTTAATAAAAGACCCTAAAGTACTGTAAAGCTATGTTATTTAGAAAACCATGGACTGCATATACATTCACCTGCCAGGGACTAGGAAGGTGTACCTAATAAAGTGGTAGTTGAGTGTAAATAGGAGACAGAGGAACCACGACATAAGGAAAAAAGGCTTTATATAAAAAATAGACTCTGAAAGCCCAACTTGGTAAGTGGTGCTTTCATATAGACCTGTCAATCAAAGCCTGACATAGCAGACCACAAATGGTTTTATTTGACCTGAGGTCTTATCAGTAGAGGAGAAATTCTAATTTAGACCATCAACTAACTACCAGGGTCAAAATGAAATTAACTGCACCAGAATGGGTCCTGAAAAAAAAACTTTTTTGAGAGTTCAATACAAGTCCACTGGCAACAAGACTTTCCGGAGGCTGCAAGCAGCAACTATCAGTAGCATTACACATTTTGAAGCCAGAAGTAACCTTTTTTTTTTTTTTTACAAAATGATTGGAAACACAGGAACCTGAATGGTCCAAAGGGAGGGTCTTTTGGGGGGCTAATACTAAACGCTATTTTAATAACATGGTAAAATGGAAAACTTTATTAAATATTGCACAAAAAAGTCATTTGAGATTCTTGTTAGTGGAACTTATTAACCACAACTATAATGCAGCTGCCTGTCTAGAGGCTTAATGTCTACAGTTAGATTCAAATTTATGTCTTCAACAACAGTCTGAACTTGTACATGATCGTTATTTGTATTTTGAGTTATCCAAAGGCATAACAAGACATTTTTATTACTTATCTTGAGCAACTCGCTGATTAACTCTCACTTGTTTCTGCTGTCATTCTGCTACCAGTCTGCACATGCAGCTGCAAGTGTAATTGCGACATCCACTCCAAATGTGGTCGATCAGAGCTGCCCCCAGTGGCTGTCAGCGGTATTACAACTTTAAGATACTGCTGCATTGGCTTCAGTTTAGAGCCAAAGTCAGAACAATGTCTGTGTAAACAAAATGGTGGATCATTTGATCCCACCTCTGTCATGGCTCTGTAATGCCTCTGGAAGTAGCAACACAGCTGTGATAAAGGTGGAGTCATGATTCTGGAACACTATGTAAAAGGAACACCTCTCGTTCTGCAACCAAGGTCTGATGTTTTGATGACAGACAGTGGGCGCATATGGATGCACTGGTATGGATTCTGTGGCAGCTGCCCTCGGTGCCGTGGGTTCATGCCACTGGTGCTGCCACCGCTTTGTGCCAAGGGTGCTACGGCTACATGTCACTGGTGCTGCGGCTATACGCTATTTTCACCCATGGCACGAACCTGCAGCACCCAGGGCGGCTGCCACAGAATCCATGCCAGTGCCTTCATATGCGCCTGCTGTCTCTCCCACACCAGGGGGGATTTAAAAATGATGCTGTGTACAGTAAACAAACATATCAACGCAACCAGAAAGATCTGCGAGCCGTGGTCACTTTGAGAGGAGAACTCTATCCATACTAACATTTGTGGGCCGGTGAAAGACAGGCCGACTCTGGAGACGTTAGCAACACCGCTCTGCTCAGGGTATTTCCGACGTGCAAGTTATACGTCACACTATACGCCGTGCTGCATCACCGCCCCATTGATTCTTGAACACAGGTCTGCTGTGTAGAAGTCCAGCCTGTTTCACCTCTGTTACTCCTTTGGCTTGGTGATGGAAATTGGTCAGTGGCGGAAAAAAGGAAGGATCACCATCTCACCTTTTTTCCAGGATCTCTGTGTTAAAGTGGACAATGTTTCCTCCTTGATACTGTTATGTAAAGTGAGGCCTGTACTCTTCTGTTGTGTGAGATAAAACCATAGGTCAAAATAACAGTGAGTAGAAAGCCTCTAAACCAAGGATGGAAGTTGGATATTTCACCAAAACTCTGTCCTTCTGTATCCCTCAGGAATGTGCAAAGTGCATAGTGTACAATCAGATATATTTACATTATTCAACTATGTATGGAGAGACGCACTCACTCCATCCCCTATTTTGGATCAGAGGTTATGGTATTTACAGTATACAAATTCTGTACAACAAGAAGTGCGTTCAGACCTGGATTTATCAGTGCCCTCGACTGAGCAATCTGTTCTCTCTAGCTTGTACCCATAAATGAGTCCTGTGAGTATTCCTCAGTCTTGATTCCACACCTGCTCACAGATAAAAAGGACCTCAAAGACAGGTCAAAGCACAAAACAGTGGTGGAAGTCTTGAAGGGGTGCTTGTGCCATAGTGCCTCCCATTAGTTTACATGCATACAATTAATGCGCATGGGTGTGGTGTTGTCTGACACGTCAAGCTGAAGCTTACAGCAGTCTGTTCTGTTAAATCAACTCAAATTGATCTTCACATGTAAGTACTGACCAACACTCACATTCATTTGCAGGGTCAAATTGGTTTTAACATGTCAAATTTAGACAGCGATGTTGACCTGGTCTGTTGGGGTCAGTGCATGGTTGTGGGAGCAGATAGGAGAATACAGCACAGATGAGGTGATGGGATCATGTTACTGATAGAGGAGCAGGGAAAAACAGGGGTGTATGTAGGGCAGCTCTCATTGTCAAAAGGGGTGACTGGGTGGTCACTATCATGTCCAACGCTGATCTTGTTAAACCGTGGCATTTGGTTAAATTGTAAGTGTTTGATAAAATGAATGTCACTCTGTATAACTCATTGAATTAAATTAAATTGAATTTGTAAAAAAAAAAAAAAAAAAAAAAAAAAAAAAAAGCCAAATATTTGTTTTCTGACAGGTTAGCCCAAAGTCTTTTTATCATAATTCTGAACCTCCAGATTCAGACATGGCTGTTGATTTTTTCTTAATAAACTGAGTACTTTGATTGTTTTATTGTTTGTCTTTTTTTAGATATGAAAGAAAACACTATAGTGGCACGAAGACAGTGAACTCTAGTTGGTGTCTGGGTTTCAGGTTCCCTTTGGAAAGGACTGTATGACGGCATGAAAAGGGGGTTAAAAATTCTAAAAATTGTGCACACTCAGATAAATATGGATGTTTACATTGAAACTAGTGCAAAAACTCAAACTAACCCTTTCAGAGCCTTGTGGCTCTGCATAAGTGTCTTGTGATCCTCTATCAGAAATCTCTGAACTACTCCTGTCATACATCTACATCTGCATTCAGCCCATGATCCCCACAGTCACATGTTTCCAACTTTGTCACAATTTTCAGGATCATGCAGTGAGTGAGGATGCAGTGTAATGGAAGTGAACCAAGAGGCAGAGGCTGAAACTTCTTTACCTCATTTACACCAAAGTTACACTGAGTAATGCCCTTTTAGGAGCCTTGAAGTCATTTTGTTTGGATCCTGTCTCTGCAGATACTAAAGATGGCAGTAAACTGGCCTGGGCTCCTGTCCATAGGAGTGTTTTACATCATTGTACTGGGTACAGGCATTTGGGCGTCTAGGAAAGCCAAACGGGAGGAGAAGAAATGCACTGAGAGTCGCAGTGAAGTTGCAATGGTTGGAGGACGAAACCTGAACATTTTGGTCAGCATCTTTACTATGACAGGTAAAACATCCCCCATCATCCACAAAAAAGTGGTGGAATAAAAACATTACTAGCTCATATGGCTGTAGAATGGTTTTCTTTTTCTGTGACCATGGTATAAATGTATTTAATATCTCTACAGTATAGTTTTTCTTTTTTCAGCCACTTGGGTTGGAGGGGGCTACATTCTGGGTACTGCTGAAATGGTCTATGACCCTACAAAAGGGCTGGTGTGGGCTGTGGGACCCATTGCCTTCTCTCTAAACCTGATTCTTGGTGAGTGTGTTAGGTGAAATGGATCTAGAGGCTGAGATAGTGCAACACGAGGAGCATTGTTAGGTACAATGTGAAGTCGTGATGAAATCCTTTATTTTTTGTTAAATCATATGTATGTGATTTAAAAATGTATATGAAATAAATCCATGCAAAATCAGCATAAAGCTACAAATTATGTCAGTAAATCTATCAGCTTACATGTTTTCATTCTTCAGTTTACTTGATAAGTTAAAATATCATCTGCCAACATTTTACTCAACAAATACTCTTCCTTTAACCTGATTCAACTGCATTTCTCTCGCTGCTGAAGGATCTTAAAATGAATCATTGATATATACAGTAGACTCAGAGGATCCAACTCATGCTAACTCAGCATGGCTTCTGCTGTATTAACTTCATATTTTGCAGGTTTTCAAAGTAAAAAACATATCATCACATTAGACAGTTTAGCCATTAGATGAAAATACATGTCCTGTCATCTTGGCTGTTTTCATGAACAGTCAGGTCGGCCAGTAATGCCCCTGCACTGAATTGGTGGATGGCATTCCGTCCTCTCTTTTGTTAAAAGATGGTTCAGTGGATCCTATTCTAAACCAGGTACTAATGGAAGCACTGAAGTTCCTTTCCTTTGCATTTAGAGAATTCAGATAGTTCTTATCATGGTAGATGCTCCCAGGTCATTTGTTAAGCAAAAAGAACTATAAGGTCAGTCTGTGAAGTAGAATATATTGACTCTTTGAGCTCTTCAGGCTCTCATTAATCCCAGTGTGTCTTGTTTATTGTTTATCCTCCTCATCTCTTTCCAGCACTTGTCTAAAGCTAACCTGGTAAATCAAAATTCACAATGAAACATTTAACATTTAAAATAAATGTACCGGCTTTAGTAACACTTAAGTAATGCTGTGACAGGTGTGTGCTTGGTACAGTATTTTACCATGGCCAATCAGAACGAAGACACGGAACAACATATGATATAAAAGAAACTGAATACAAATAAATGTTTTTAAAAAATGTATATTCACAGTTTAAAAACATCTGTTTGTGTGATTTCAGGTGGAATGTTCTTCACCACACCAATGCGGTCAAAGAATTATGTAACTCTCATGGACCCTTTTCAAGAGAAATATGGAAACACTGTAGCTGCTGTGCTGTTTATTCCTGTTATTCTGTCAGATATCTTTTGGACAGCTGGCGTTCTTGCTGCACTAGGTGAGCCATAAATAAAGAGTGAGTTTTTCTTAAAAATGGAAACATATTTGCTAACAGGATGTGCTCTGCTGGAATTAGTGTGACTATTTACTGTGAAAGAAGAACAACTTCTGAACGAGAATTAAATGCATGAGATAGCAAATTAACACTATCAAAGGACAGAGATCTGGGTATGAAACACTAATGGAAATGTTAAAACAACAATCCTCACATTTAAATCTAAATTTAGATAAATACCTATGTAAATATCAGATTTTTTTTTTTTTAATTTCTCTTTATATTTCATGTTTCACTCATTTGTTATTTTTCTACCTGTTTTTCTATGCTCTTGGTTGTTGTATGTTGCTGCTGTTAAACTGTGAAATGTCCCCATGGTGAGAAAAAGTCATATATATTTTTTTTTTATCTTACCTTACTTACATTCGGAACAGTTGAAATAAAAATTATTTTTGTGATGAAAGGTATTCTACAACAAACTGCAATTGACAAACAACTGGAACCAGAAGATAGACACATATGCAGTGACTACAATTAAGTCACTGTAGTTAAATCAGTTAAATCTAGTGAAGTATAAGGCAGTGTTTTCTTTACAAATGCAACATGTTATGTTTTATGTTTGGTTTGTTGTTCATTGTGTGTTCTTCAGCTGTCTCATTACAGCTGATCAGAACCCTGTTAGCATTATCAGTTAATAGCAGCTAACTACAAAACAGCTAATCACATCAGGATGTAGCTCCAGTGTATTCTGGTACAAACCCTAATAAAGCCAAAGCACCGGTGTCATTCACTATTGTACTGACTCTGAATGAATGTTTTTGGAATCAGGAGGAACAGTGGGTGTGGTCATGGATATCCCCTCCTCAGTGGCTGTGTGCATCTCTGCTGCTGTTGCCATCCTTTACACACTAATGGGAGGCCTGTATTCTGTGGCCTACACTGATGTGATCCAGCTGATCTTCATGCTTCTTGGATTGGTATGATCACAATAATTCACATCAGTTCAAAGTATTTTCATGTAATTTTTATCTGGTTGAAACATGGCTTTCAAGTAAAGGGAATTCTTTGGTCTGTGGTTCATGGAGCATGCAACATGTCTAAAGTGTTAGAACTCCTTAACATATGAAAATGGTGGACTCGAATGCACGACTCACAAAAACTGAAGATTTTAACAAAAATATTTTAATAATGAAAAAGTGATTAACAAAAGGCACTCACAGGGAGGATATAAAAGCTACAAACAAATCTTTACAATGAACAAAACAGAAAACTTGACAAACATGGAAAAACTTGGTAGACAGCTTGACGTGAAACACCATGACGGAATCAGACAAACTGGCACAAGACAAAGGGAGACAGGACTATACATGAGGTAGGGGAACGCAGGTGACAACAATCAGGGGTGGGGCTGACAATCACACTGGTGGGAAAACACACAAAGGGAGGAAGTCAGGGTCTGAAACAAGAAGGAAGAGATGTGTACAAAATAAAACAGGAAGTGCAAGACAGGACAAAATGTAAAACTCTAACTTAACATAAAGTGACTAATGAAACAAAGACAAAACACTGAAAACCAAAGACGAGACATGAAACACTAAACATTAACATAATTAACACATCTGACGAGACATGACATAAAGCTTTATTATATTTCTTTACAATCTGTTTAGTCCCTATTAGTGTTATTTATTCATAGAGCTGAACAGGACAACTACATTTGTAAGTCTCTAACCTGTCTTTCTTCTTATTTCAGTGGATATGTGTGCCTTTCATCCTGACAAGTCCCTCTGCTGCTAACATCACTGCTGCTGCAGTGAATAAACTGTACCAGGACCCATGGGTTGGAAAACTGGAGTTGGAGGATGCAGGTTACTGGATAGATAACTTGCTGCTGCTGGTAATGGATTCCTAATGACTTTTGTACAATTGATGTGGAAATCTCAAATCAAGGGCCAGAGTCAAGGACTTGACTTTGTACTGCTGATCAAAAAGCTTATTTGATGTCTTCAAAAAAAAAAAAATCAGCAGGAGAAGTCAGCTTTCAAGGCAACGGAGTTTTATTGTAGACAAAAAACCTA
This sequence comes from Sphaeramia orbicularis, assembly GCF_902148855.1. NCBI lineage: Eukaryota > Metazoa > Chordata > Actinopteri > Kurtiformes > Apogonidae > Sphaeramia > Sphaeramia orbicularis. Next base: position 33,167,476 of record NC_043968.1, on the reverse strand, counting down.
AGAGCAATTCTGAGTGTCTCCAAGCTATTCCAGAACTACTCTGACCAACAGGACTCGTCGCCCTCCTTATATTCATCTCAGAACTGCTGTTTCCCATGACCAATGATCATTTCATTGAATTTACAAAATTTCACCATTAGAATGTTACAATAGTTTCCAGGGTCGTGCTGACCTGGTTCAGGTCTTGCCCTAGTCATGCTTGGACATAACCACTTTTTTCCTTTTAACACATTCTTACTGCACTTTACACCTTTACATCTTCACCATTCTTTATACTGTTTTTTATTATCGTACCAGTATGTTTTAGTTCCTTTACTTTTTTTTTTTTATTATTATATGTTTCTTCACTTACATATATATTTTATACATGATAGGTATGGCATGCTGTGATCATTTCATATGATGACCTTTAACACATACTTTAAATCATCATCATTCTCCCTCCAACTCTTCATTATTTCACTTCCAGAACGTTCAGTGTGTATTAATAATATTGTTTTCCAACCAGTTTGTACCAATGACATTCCACCCTCAGAGGACATTTATAGGGGCTTTGTGTTCTATAAACCATGGGACAAGTGGAAAAGCAAGTGTCAGGATGATTATACTAGCACAAAATGAAAGAGGGTAAAGGAAGTTGCTCCCTCTTGTCAGGAAACAGATGCTTTAGAGGCTGAGACGGAACATTTTAAGATGTTGGTGCAGGCTTCACCTCCCCCTTCAACATCCGAGCGGTTGGCAGGGATTTAGAAGAGAATGATGTAATGCCAACTGGAGCATCAACTCCTTGGTCTCTCAGCTCCCTCAAGAGTTCTGGGAGCACTTAGCAGAGAGAGAGAGATACTGTCTGTTGCTCAACAACACTTTGAGGTTACATCCTCACCTGGCTTTTGGAGAAGTTGAAGTGCTACTGGCCAGACCCAAGACCATTTGCCCACCTTGACAAGAATACTAGGACCCTATAGCTAACCAAGTCAGGGAGCATGGCTAAGATCACATGTCTCCTTTAGATCAATGAATTGTTTCTCTGGCCCTCAACCTAGAGGACACACTGGAGAACAAGGCCTGTGGACACAGTAAACCAGGTGTATGATGTAGCAGGCAACCCTGACAGCTCAGATGTCATCTTATTCCACCAGAACAGGAACTACAGACTGGTTGGCATAAAGGGAGGATTTGTTTGAGGGAGATCTTTTGTAGGACCCTGGTTAATGCCTCATACATTTTTCAGATTCTATTGCCTTAATGTTGCATCTGCCATTCGGCTGTTGGCCTCCACATGTTGAGCAGTAGCTGGATATTAGCTCCTTATGACACTAAAGGTTTGAGTTATCCATGTTGCTTATTGCCACTGGCAGCAGTGGTGGAAGGAACTACTGAAGCTTAGTACTCAAGTAAAAGTACAAATATCCTGCAAAATATTTACTCAAGTAATAGTAGAAGTACTACATCAGTAATCTTACTTAAGTAAAATTACTAAGTATTTATTTTTAAATTTACTTACTAGTATTTTTTTTAAAGTAAAAGTACTCATGCAATGGGTTGTCTCAATGTCTGGTCTGTGGCATTTTGATAAAGAATGTAGATACTGACTTATGCCTCTGCCCATGTCACTGCTGTAATGATTACAACCAACTATACAGTAGATGTGTATTTTAAAGGTTGGTGTACAAATAATTTTCTACATTCCACCAAATGTGACTATGGTTCCACAGTTACAGTTGTACCTGAAGTTATGTGGAATAATGCTGCATTCCAGGCAACCCATAACCTGTGTTTTTCCAACCTTCTACCAGTGAAAATGCACTGGAATGGCAGTCAAACCCATGACATCCCACCTGTGAACACATACGAGATTGATGTACTCCCAGTTCTGCACTCTGACGTCACAAAGCCTGTGAAACAACAATGGCGCCCCCCATGGATGCAGTGTTTATTCAAGTTGTTTATTAAAACAAGGTATTGCGCTAACATTATTTAGCCTATCTGCAAATGTTCTGCATAATCTGCAGCTACTCTAGTGTTAGCTAGTTTTCAGTCCATTGAGCGCAAGAATAAATTAATACCAAATCCGTATTCAACTATACAAATAACATGACATGACATAAAAGGCATAACAGGTTCTCTTGCCTTATGCACCGTTTGTCCTCCTCTGTTTCCCTCAAATAAGCAAAGACCAAACACGTCTGGGTTAGAAATGACTGTAAATGAGCATAAGCCCCGTACGGTCTGCCATGCTGGTTTGTTTACATTCAGCTACCACCTCAAGCAGTTTGACGTGACTTCCCTGGAACGCTACAAAGTCATGAGTAGTGGTTTGAAGTCCTGACTTGGGGCTCAAAAACCTGCCTGGAATGCAGCATTAGTTGTTTTTAAGGACTATAATGTGTGGGAGATTCATGCTGAAGAAAAATATCTCTTTATTTCTCTTCTAGTCCATTGGAGGGGTTTGCTATCAGATTTTCTACCAGCGAGTTCTGTCTGCAGCCACAGATGCCCAGGCTAAGATCACCTGTTACATTGGAGCAGTCTTATGTCCTATCCTTGGCATCCCATCACTCATTATTGGGGCTGTATCTGCATCTACCAGTTCAGTTCTCATTCTTTTCTTAGTGTTCTCAGTTTGTGATCAATATGACAACAACATAGCCTTTGTTTTTTTTCTGCTGAGTGTTATGGAAGTTATCTGTGGCCATGAATTTGGTAACTTCCATAACAAAGATTTCTAGAACTATATATATATATATATATATATATATATATATATATATATATATATATATATATATATCAGTGGCGGCTGCTCGTCTTTCAGACAGGGGAAGCTCATTGTCGGCTTACATGAAAAAAGGAAAAAAAAAAAAATTAAGAAAATGCTCAGTGACCTTATCGTACCAAGTCGGCGTCTTTCCCAGGGACTGGACCAGTGTCCTCTCAATGTCCAGCAGAGCTTGGCTGCTTAGATCGCCTTGGCCCATTGTGTTGCAGGCGTAAGACTTCAGCCTTTTTAAACTACAGATGCTCCTTTCACTCCGACCTAGCCGACAGTTTGATTGATTTAATTATCTACAAAATGATATTAAACTCGAACAAGAAATGATGAAATTATGTAACTGAAACAAGAAAACGCTGAAATTATGTTAAATTGAAACAAGGAAGTACAATGAGTGTGTTTTATTTACAGTGCAAGAAATGAACGAGTAATTTCGTAGTGGTTTCTCTCTCTCTGATTTCACAGCAGAATGTGCGACGGTATTAAACTGAACTGTGTCAGTGAAGGAGCAGATCTGAAAACAGCTGTCAATCAAACGGGATTCAGCCTTTCGACTGATCCTCCAATCAGCACGTGGGATTCTGGCGTCCAGCCCGGCCGAGCTCTGCCCACAACTCCATTCACCCCCAGAGACGCTGGCGTCCGGGGGCGGGACAACATCGTGGCATTTATCCAATTACCGTCCAGTTTTGACGCAATGAAAAAACACTGTTCCACTCAGTCCCATTGAAGCCCACAGACGCCCGCAGTCTACGGACAAATGCACTGAGCAGAGATGGATGAGAAAACAGCACAACGGGAAGGGAGGAGAAGTGAACAACATCTCGTCCGTTGATTTGTGATAAAGCTGATTTGAACGAAGTCATCTTTGAGATGAACGTGTTCTAACGCATTTGTAGTTAATGAAATGTCAACACAACCGTACATATTTAACCATTTAATTTTCGTAATTTTAGGGGAAGCCGAGCTTCCCTTGCAGTCTGTGAGAAATCGCCACTGATATATATATAATTTTATTAAGTCAAAACTAAAACATCATATTTATATCACATAGAATTCAGCAGGATACACATACATTTTCATTGTATCTACTTGATGTGTTTTGTTTCAGACTGGAACCAGACCACCTTTGGGTCACCCAGCCCGTATGAACAGGGTAAAGCTGGTACGATTTTGCCAATTGCCCTTCAGCATCTCTGTCCATTCTATGTTTCTCTGATCGGTATGGGAGCACTTGCTGCAGCAGTAATGTCATCAGTCGACTCTGCTCTTCTGTCTGCTGCCTCCCAACTGGCCCGAAATATCTACAAGAACATCATCTACAGACAGGTAGGTACAGAAGTCTCCAAGACTCAGGAAAAGGAAAACATAATAAAGATGAGAAGTCAACAAAATCGTCAACTAAAGGCCAATTCCAAGCAATATATCCTTCCAACAATAGTAAGGAAGGCAGTGAGGTATAAAGGAATTTTCATGAAAATGAGCCATCCTCTGGACAAATGACACTGGTCTGTATGTGCAATGTTCTAGAAGACAACTATGCATCTAGTCTTGCTTATCCATTCACACCTGTGCAAAACTCAATGTGAATGTGCCAGAGGCTTCCCCATTTTTATGGTTTATCAGAGTTGGTTAGAGGCTAATCGGTCTCTGTGCTTTGCCTACAGTTTTGTCTCTCACACACAGTTATGCAGTACTTCAGAGCAGACAGCGCGCTGCATAACCAAGTGGCTTGTACACTGTGTGGTGCTGTTACTGATGGGCTGTAGGTACAACCTCAGTACCCACAACACAATATGAATACAGACAGTAGGCATGGTTTCTACAGGGAACTACAACATGACACAGTGACAGAGGGTCAGAGGTGATGATTGAGAGGGGTTGTTGTTCTATGAGCCTGTATGGTGTTTTCTCAGGAAAAGGTTACAAACTGTACCTGTAGAGTATGCAAATATGCTGTTTTAAAAATACAAATACATGATTCACATGGAACATGAAGAAAATGATTTCTTACTTCACAGGAGCCAAGGCTCGTTCTTGCTAAAATATGATCTGATATATTTATGTCCTCTCTTTTAGGCATCAGAGAAGAGTGTCCTTGTGGTGGTTAAAGTATCAGTTCTCCTGTGTGGTGTGATCGGGGCATGTCTAGCTCTGACAACGTCCTCTGTTGCCCTTTTTTGGATCCTCAGTTCAGATGTGTTGTACTCAATGATGACTCCTCAGGTGATATGCATCCTCTACTTATCCCAGTGGGTTAACGTCTATGGAGCCAGTTGTGGGTTTGTGTTTTCACTACTACTGAGAGGTTTGGTTGGGGAGGCCTTCTTGGGCCTTCCTGATGTGCTGCCTCTGCCATGGGACAGGGTCCAGGAGGATGGACACAGATATCGCCTGTTTCCATTCCGCACTGCCATCATGCTCCTCACATTTGTTGTTATTTTACTTGTATCACAAATGTCTATCAGGTTGAAGGGGAAGAAATTACTCACAAGTGATGCAGAAATGAATGAAATGCATGACCTGGGACCGAACCAGAAAAATGTGGAAGAAAATGAAGCACTGAATAAGGAAAAGGAACATTTGTATCTTACTTAGAAGTGCTATCGGGTAGAATGTGGGCAGTGTTTTTCATCTATTTTTTAATGAAGCATCAAATGGGCCCCCAGTAATATTTTATTGGCCCAATGGTAAAGCAAATTGGAATTATTTCTCTGTAATCTGTTCTTTATCTGTTCAGAGTGCCTTGACAATAAAACCAGCTACAGATTACACTGGTCTACAAGCAAAATGCTTCCAGAATAAAAGCAGCGAATTTTTATGAAGTTTGTGTATCTAGTAAAGAAAAATTAAGTAAAAAGTGGTGGTTAGGCGTAGGTTTTAAGACACAGTCTTAGATCAAAATATGAAATTCTATGAATTAATGAGAAAATTGGTTTGGTACTCAAATGGAATGTTTGTCTCTTCCAATCTGCGCTTCCATATCTACTTCAAAACAATCTCTGCACATTGAAATACATTCAGTTTTACGTGCCTTCTTGAGTATTTTAACCACACCTTAGTTCACATTGCTTTAGGCAGCTAGGGAATAACTGGTTTAACTATATAACTCATCCTATAAGCAGTACCTTGATCTGCCTTGGTTTGCTTACCATGTTTGTACGTGTGAACTCTACTGTTTCTTCATCTGAAGGGGCTGCGATGCACTCTTTACAGTAAACAGTGAACATGAAGTACAAAGCCAACAAGCAGACTACACAGCAATGATTTCCTTCCTTTAGGTAATGCAGGATCCCTTTAGCACATGTCACTGTTACCATGGTAACTGAAGAAGATCTGGAGCTGGTCCTAAAGCTAATATGGGTCTACAATTTTTATCGATTTATTTGTAGAAATTTTCTGCCAGATTAAATGTGCTAAATTGGACATACCTTAATAGGATGAATTGGAAAACAAATGAGAAAAGTGTTATTGTGTTATTACACATATGTATTGATGTATGCACATTTATACAATAGATGAATAAATGTTCCATTAGAAGGAACCTGTAAAGTGAATATATTGTCATGTGCTGACAGTGTTTTGAAGCAGAGCAGGTAGCTCTGAGACAAACAGTCCTTTGGAGTAAAACTCATTCTCTCATTAATTCTCTGTTTCCCATTTTGACCCAAGACTGTATTTGGAAACTACAACCAACCAGCATTTTTGACTTAATTTTTCTGTATTACTCTCAAACTTGGTAAAGCTGCACTAGTTATTTCTGGAGGTTTTATACTTATAGGCCAGTGCTGTAACAACCTGTGGGGGATGGTTGTTGAATGAGTCCTGAGGGAATCATTGTGCTCCATGTGCACTGTGGTTTTCACCTTTTTTTTTGGCATTTAGCCAGGCCAAAAAAAGTCCCACAGTTAATGTTTAACTGGACAACCTTTAGGTTTGAGTGTCTTGAGGTAGGATTGATTATGTGAAAGTAGTAACATCTGCATTATTAAAACACTACAAGTAAAAGCTCTGAATTTGAACTGCAGTATGATGGGTCTTCCTCTCCTGCAGTAAACATTAGGACATAAGGTGCACTTGGCCTCACACACAGGCCTTTTCCTTTTCTCCTTATTTTTGTTTTCATAAATTCTTGTCGTGTGTAAGTTTCAAGCTTTGATAGTTTTGTAGATTTGCACATATAGACATACACACCAAAGTGTAATACTGTCTGCAGTGTCCAGGTTGCTTGCTCTTTATCCAATTAAAAATGTCAGTTTTTCAAAACTGCTATTTTGAAAAAGTGCAAGACCTAGACTTTATGTACTTTTATACTTCCATGCTTATTTTTTGTTTGACATTGTACCTGTTGTGTGCAGTAGAAAAGTTCATTTTAATAAATGTATGAATGGATGAATCAATGCATAATTCGCAGTAATAATAATAATGGATTACATTTCTATAGCACTTTTCAAGGTATCCAAAGCACTGTATATTATTGATCCATTATTCATTCACTCACATTCACACATTATGTTTTACTGACCAAAACGTTTTCAAAACACAATGACCAAAGTGCAAAACTCACAAGTTTGACTAGATTCATTCCAGTACTGACTGGTTAGTGAAATCATATAAAAAAAATTTTTTTACATGCTTTCCTCATGTATTTCTTATTTTACAAGATTATGTGCCTTTGATCATACTCTAAAATTTGACTAATAAAGTTTTTTCCATACTTAGACTTCCACCCAAAATTCCATTTTTAAGACTTTCAAGACCTGCACAAGCACCCTGAATGTCACAAACAGCCTCAGATATGAACATGAACAATATTTAGGTTTAGTTTACTGAAATGTGTTTTCACAGGACTGATTTGCACAAAATACACAAACACAAGTTACTTCATATGAGTATTTATTTAAAATACAAAAATGTGTAATAAACAAAGAAAAGATTCAGACCAGGTGTACAATGACTTTCAGTCTTTACTGTACGTTGTTCACAAAAGTATAAGCGACATGAAACTGAACATTGTACAGCACTGCCTCATAACACATTTGCGTAATGTTTTTTCTTTTGTCCGTGCACAAGCACAGTGTGTAAAAATGTGTTAATACAACATTAGCAAAGCAAGGAAACTGTCTACTAATAAACGTTAGTTTCCTAATAAACATACATGAGTCTAATTTTACTCTATGACAAAAGCGGTCTAGGTGTAAAGTTTACCATTCAGACTTCGAGTATGCCGTCTGGTGATGTTCAACATCCACAAGATTCCTATTAATACTACAGCCTTTAATTCCACTGCAGGTATTTTATCTACAGACACATATGGAAACACTTTTGTTTACATAATGCTCCTTTTCTGAAATGAAATGTTAAAAGCATACACCTCTTTTCTTCTTAAACTTCACACCCCATGTGATAAAAAATATTTACAAAGCACTGACAACTTGCCTTTGACAGCTTCAGGTACATTTTATTACCTAAATATTTGTTACATCACCTAATTATTAAAATCACATTCATATGATTTCAGTAAAATAATGAACTTCAATAGAAAAGTTGCTCCAATTTCTTGGATGCCACTTACAATGAATTTCACTCAGTGTGGCTGTTTTAGCATGATTACCTGAAAAAAGATAATGTACTCCAAATATGTTTACCCAACTCAATTAAACCGAAATAACTGAAAAAAACTGTTAATTCCCACCTTCACTGGGTTTCCTTTATGGGAGCTTCTCATAAAGATCTGTAGGTCAATCAGTGATTTATCAGAGAATCGTAAAAAAATCTAAAACTGATTAATAGTCATCACTGCCTTCATCGTCCTCATCATACTTCCTCTTCAGTGAGTGTTTCTTGTGTTTGCCCCTGTGTCTCCGTTTACCACCAGAGAAGTCAGGGTTGGCCTCCCGCGTATGCAGCTGCTCGTGTTTCTTCAGGAGGCCGGGGACAGAGAATCCCTTTCCACAGGTGTCACACGTCCAGGGCTTTTTGCAAGTATGGGTCCTTTTGTGGACATTCAGATGGGATGCCAATTTGTAGGTCTTCCCGCACACATCACAGCTGAAAGGACGCTCATTGGTGTGTAACCTGATGTGAACCTTCAGATTGCCAACCTGGGTGAAGGTCTTCTCGCATATTGAGCACCGGTATGGTCTCTCCCGGGTGTGGATCCTCAGGTGAACCCTCAGACAGTATTTACTGGAGAACTTCTTTTGGCAAACAGGGCAGGGGATCTTTGCTTTAGGCACGTGGTCTTGTTGGTGCCTCTTCAGATCAGACAAATAGACAAAGGTCTTTCCGCACTGAGAGCAGAGATACTGACGGTCACCGATGTGGTAGCCCATGTGTCTTTTCAACAAGCTGGGGACGAGGAATCTCTTTCCACAACGTTCACACATGTGAGGACGATCTCTAGTGTGCCAGCGCTCATGGTTCGACAGCTTGAAGGCTGTTGGGAAGCTTTTGTTGCAGTGCTTGCAGGGAAACGTCATCTGGCTGGTGTGACACTCCATGTGCCTTTTGAAGTATGTGGACTGCGTAAAGCCTTTATTGCAGATGTTACAGTAAAAGGGCTTCTGGCCACTGTGAGCAAGCATGTGCTTTGTCAAACTCTGTAATTTGGTGAAACACTTCCCACACTGACCACAAGCGTAGGGGCGTGTTGTGCTGTGGGTCTTCAGGTGATTGTTCAGGAATGCCTGTGTTCTAAAGCTTTTGTTGCAGGCAGTGCACAAGAAAGGCTTCTCTCCTGTATGAATGCGCTCATGGTCCATCAACTTGGACTGATAAGGGAAGCTCTTATCACACACACTACAGGTAAATCTGTCTGCCGGAGGCCGAATTTGCTTTTTTCGTCTTATGCTCGGTCTGGGGTCATCATCCAGAGTCAGCCTGGCTGGAGGAAGTGGTGGCAAGGCTGGGAGAGAGAGTGTGTTAGTGGCGATCTGTGACACCCACTGATGCAATGTGACTCGCTGAGTCACTGGCTTTTGGCCATCTTTTGTTCCTGCACTGCTTGCATTCTGCAAAGTTGAAGCAGTTTTAATTGGCACTTGAACCACCCTGAATGGGATTGACTTGAGGGGTAGCTGTTGGGGTTCTGGTTTATCTGGTGGTGGCTGTGTTTTCTGTGTAGTTGTAGCTGTACTTGGATTTGTAGTTGGCTGTTGCTGTGTGCATTCCTTCTCCTGTACTACTGGTTCAGTCGGTGTAACACTGTTTCCTTTTGCAGCAGTGCCATCAGCTGTTTTATTACTAAATTGCCCTGTCCCTTGTGTTTCACTAGCTGGGACTGCGGGGCTTTCAGAGTCATCTGACATCACTCCCAAATCTTCAGTGTCACTTGGAGAGGTGGGACTGGTGTCATTGAGGGTCACCTCTAATGGTTTGGGTGATTCTGGTGGTGGAGGTTCTGCTGGTTTGGGCCTGAAGGCAAGTGAGGACAGCACACAGTCGCCCACAGAAGTGGAGATAGTAGCTGCAAAAATTAAAAAGGTTTCATCAGTTTCTTTTTCACTGTGAACCTTGTTCTCAATAAATAGTCCGGTATAAGCTGACACACAATTTTGTAATTACGTGGAATTACAGGAAATCCATATTACAAAATTTGTGGAAAGTAGATATTATGCAGATGCATGTGCCCTCTGTTCTAAAGCTGTTTGAAAACAGATGCCAACACTATTGAATTTTTCACATATTAATTACTCCAAATTCCAGTGGTAAGTAAACATATTATTCAGAATAAGAACTTTTGTACATTGTACATGTAAAAAAGTCCTTTTCAATAGTTAGTTTTATTTTCAATTATTCATTTAATTTAAAATTCTTCAACACATACCATATTTTGCTTTCTGTATGTGATGGTATAGTCAAACAAATCTTCTCTACCTTTAACACTAATGAGTCCCTTTGCCTGTTGGTGCAGGAGCAGAGTCTTCAGGTCTCCGGGATCAGGGATGAAGCCGCCACATGCCTCCAGGACAGAGGGTTCCGTTGAGATCATGGCACCAAGCTGAGGTTAAGGAGCATAAATTTGAATAATGATTTTAGTGCAAAAAGTGTATTTATGCTCTTAAGCTAAGCATGTTTGACAGTGACAGTCACTTTAGAAAATGTTTCCTCTGTCAGCTAGATTCATCTTAGACCTGGGGTCTCAAACATGCGGCCCGCCAAAGGTTCAAGTCCGGTCCGTGTGATGAATTAGCAAAGTGCAAAAATTCCACAGTCAAGGCTGTTGAATTTATGTTAGTTAGAATATAATGACTCCATATTTTCTTCTCGGTTTGATGTGAAAAAAATAATCTTACATTATGCCTATAAATAATGACAACTTCAATTTTTTTTCTTTGTTATACTGCAAAAAATAACATTAAATTATGAAAATATTTACATTTACAACCTATCCTTTAACAATAAAACATAAATAACCTGAACAAATATGAACAACCTGAAACATCTTAAGAAAATTAAGCACAATTTTAACAGTTTTCTGCCTGTTACTAAGTGTTTAGTGTCTGTAGATCTGATCCATCATGCACATGTAGAAATGATAAGTTGAGGCAGAATATTGTTAAAATTGCACTTATTTTTCTTCAGAAATTTCAGTTATTTCATGTAATTCACATCTTTTTTGTTTGGATAGTCTATAAAAATAAGTATTTTCATAATTTAATGTTTTTTTTTGTACTAAAACAAGACAAAAATTTGGAGTTGTCATTATTTATGAGTTATTATGCTATTATTTCACTGGTCCGGCCCACTGGAGATCAAATTGGGCTGAATGTGGCCCCTGAAAGAAAATGAGTTTGAGACCCCTGTCTTAGACTGTTTTGCCTCTGATTATAGTACAAGTACAGCAGCATATTAGCTTATGTTTCCTCCCCACACTACATCACATGTAAAATATCCTGACATTTAACATACCTGAGATAGATTAGGAACAGGAAGAAGTTGCTCCAGTTTGCACACTAATCCAGCAGTCAGAGCCTGCAGTGCTGTATCAAACTTTGTGCCATATTGAACAGGGAACACTTCCTGCAATGAGAGACGATTCTACGTTTAACAGCTCTATAATTTTTTAAAAGTGCAGATTTGAAACCTTTTGAAATAAATACATGTTTATTTAGGCATCATTATGGAGACTTAGCTTGTAATTGCACTTACGTTGTTATAATATAATTATATGGATACATCTATTCCTGTAAATTACCATATTAAGATATCTGGGTACCTGAAAGAAGTGTTTCCTCTCAGCAGGGCTTTTAAGTAGATTCTGGACAAGGACCATGAAGTTAGTTTGAGATTTCTCCACTTCAGCATCCTTCTGTAACAAAAATTATTTATTCAACTATTATCAACATTATAATCTGTGGTTGACACATATAGCCGGCATGTGATAGCTCTGATGAGATTCTTACGAAACAAAATCAGATTCTTACCCCTGAAGATGTTGAAACTTTCAACTTATTAATGAGCAGCTGAATAGCCCGAGAATCTGGTGGACCATCTTTCTGGAGCAAATCCAAAATGATCTACAATGGAGGAAGGATTGCAGAATATAATCAAGACAAACTTGGATGAGGTATTTGTTAAACCATTTATCTTTTAACATAGTATGAAAGGATCTCGACCATGATAATAAAATGTATTCATACTACATATAATACAGTGTAGCATCAGCACCAACTATGATACTCTAAAACCTTAAGAAACAAATGTAAGTATGTGAATGAATTCTACTATAGGAATATGGAAAGCAGTGGTGGCCTGTGGGAAAAATTATGTGGCGATACCTAAAGAGATTACCAAACAACCCGAATATTCAAGTGTGACAATGTCTGGAGCATTATTCTGTTCTTGTGCATGACACCAGAGCCTAATTTGTAAAGTGGAAGATGCTGGAATGCAGGGGGGGTAGATCTGGTGACTCAAAATGGGGGTGAAGGTAACGGGGACAGTCTAAAACACTTAATGTAAAGAAGGCTTAACGTAGCTTAATTTAAGCTAAAATGAAGCAGACTTTGGAGTCCAGCGTACTCAGATATGGACTCGAGTACGCTGTGTGAAAATGTCCTAAGCAACGTTAAGCTTTTTTCTATAATGTGAGCCTATGGAGAGGAAAACTTTTAATGCATATAGCATCCATAAAAGTGGGGTTTTCATTTTGATTTTAGGAGAAATGAAAGTGGGCATGACAAGAGATGTGAAATTTGGTGATAACTGATTGCAGTTGTGCGACATTAAGCTACATTAAGCTTTTTTAAACGTTTTAGACTGTCCCCATTATGTCACTGTTTCCCTTAAAATTTACCTTAAAATGCATGTGAACACAAGATTTGTGTGCAACTTCGATGGGGAATAAAGATTAACATGACAGATAACACTAAATTTTTTTTCTTTTTCATTTAGGTTATTTATTTTTTTCATAGAGGTGCTGGATCCAATGAAATATGTTCCAGATCCAATGTTAAGCCCTGTATGACACCTAGTTTTGTAAAAATGTTCCTTTATTGGCCTTGTTCACGGTATGAAAGCCTCTACACTTTAAATCCTCCCTTCCTCTGTCAGTGATAGTAACCCTTGAGTTTGCACACATTTCAAAGTGTTTTCATTTTAACTGTTAACAGCAGTACTTGTTTTCCAGATGGAGCTAAAAGGCTCTACGTGGGAGCTGCATTGGCACTTTGCCTTTCAAGTATGGATGACTCATACGTTAGGTTCCTGAATATATTTATCTTGTTTGCTTTAATGTCTATCCACTTAATCCTCCCACTTTGATAATGTAGTCCTTCAATTATGTACTGCAAACATCAGATGAAAACAAACTCTCACCCTTGCCCTCAATCCCAAGATGAGCTGGGCAGTCTGCTTGACACTCATGACCTCAGGAACAGTTTGCGTCACCATGGTCACAAAGTCTTCCACCTTTCCGTACTGCTTCACATTTCTCTGCCGAATGACCTGCCATATGTACGAGTAAGTCAGCTGCAGAGGGGAAGCCATCAAGCGAAGGGAGGCCAAAGGAAGGGCACCTACGAAGAACAAGACAGAATCAGACAGCTGTGCTCAAGTGTTCATGTATGAAAGTAGAGTGATACGTCGCATGGCCAACGACAAGAATTTTTATACTACCACAATCATTCATTCTTTAATTCAGGTTTAAAGACAGCAGATGAGTATTTGTGGCTTCATACTCTTCTTTACGAACAGAGCAATACATTCATGACATTTCAGAAATCTAAAAGTTTAACATTCAAGACAATAATGATATCCAGTCATACTTTTATGTGAACATCAGAATATGTAAAGCTTGAATTTGAGAGGGCAAAACAATGAAACATTTTGTGTTTTATTTAACAATGTCAGTAACTAAGCCCTAAAGGCACTCGATTGTTATAATCATAGCTGCTGATCTCCAAGTAGCATGATCAAAATTTTACATTTTTAAAAGCTGTCATATGACATAGTATTATGTCATGATAATTATCATTATCCTTCATCCTTACTTTTACTTAGACGGTTTAAGTTTACTGTAGGTTTATCACCTGCCATTTTGACTATGTTACATAGGGTTATGGTTTTGTATTATAGGATCCTACGTTTGATGAGTTTTGACAAATAAATGTAAAACAATGTGTATTATATTGCGACCACTCTTAGTAACTTTGTCCACGGTGTAAAAGTAATCGACTCTGTAAATCCTCCGTTCCTCTATCTGCGATAACAGGTATGAGTAGATACATATTTTAAAGTGGGATTCCACTCAAGCACTGATATGTGAAGTCGTTTTCCAGACAGTTCCGGGGTCCGTGGGGGCGCTGCAGAGCCACAGACGGCTTTGATGACGGCGGATCTGGAGCACTACACCCGTGTACGTGCATTTACGTGCGTGTGTGGTCGTGAAGAGAATGAGCGCCAAACTGCATACGAATTAGGTTTACAATTAGCTACAACATCTACTGGAACCGGATATTTTCAGTCGTGTGTATTTTTAAGGTTAATAAGTTAGGTTGCAGTAGTGGACGAGGACACCCGGAACACAGTCTGGTTTATTTGAATCCGTCTGGACGGTTCCACGATGCACAGCTAGTTAACGGAGGATAGTATTATAGTACGGCCTACAAATACAATAAATACGACCACTACATTAGACTTACTGCATTATTGAGCTACAGTTACCAGCTACATCCAGTTTCCAGCAGCAGATGGATAACTTAGAGTGCCCATAGTGTATCTTATTTTCTGACCGCCGTTTCTAGCAGCTACCATATTTGTAGCTAGCTAACGTTAGCTTGCTGTTACGTACCTTTAGTGTCAGACCGTTTCTCCATCTTGTGCCCGGGATGTACTGCTGAGTCATAAGATATCCAACCGAATGCAGGAATAAACTTAGAATACTGTAGTTTACCCCGTAATAATCAGTTAAAAAGTACTTATCCGCCTTTTGTCTGACCGTCAAGCCAGGAAGAATAATGGCGACCGCCGATTAGCGGTTTTCCAAAACAAAAGTCCGACAACTTCCGGCGGATGTTCCTCTATAAAATAAAAGCACGGTCTTTGTGTAGTTATGATGTAAATATAAAGATGAACAAACTTCCTCCTGGATTCAGATAGGGCACTAAGATGTGGTCCATACTTGATCTTATCACATGTCTGAATATACTTTTAATGGAATAAAACAAAACATAGAAACACTACAAAAATCTGCCATTTCACCTTGTGCACAGCAGCCTTTTAGGACGAATACAATTTTTATTGTTACAAATAAATCTACAAAAATGTACTGTTTTGGTGTCTGCTATAAGTAAGCAGAACATGAAAAATTTGTGGGTATACCCTGTAATATCATTGGAGATTTAGTGTAAATCACCTTGAATTTATAGTCTCTGTTCTCCTGAGATCTACAAAAGATTTAGCCAGATGCTCAGTATCAAACTGGAAATAGAGGCCTTTTTAATGATAATAACAATAATGATATAGTATCATACATATTAGACTGTCATCTTAAAGATGTTTAATCATTTAGCTCTTTTTATAATTTATCAAAAGTGGACATCTACAAAGTACGTTCAGACTCTATATCAAGCAGATTATTAAGATATGCCAGTACCTTTTTACATTGCTAACAAAAACCCATACCCCAGACATACTTACACACATGCAAAAAAAATTAGCCAATGTTTCACTTGTCACAGGTAGACAAAAAAGAAATGACTTATTACTGATTACAAACTAGACTTAATTTTTTTTTTTTTTTGCATGTTTTCAGAAAAAAGAAAGCACTGCAGATAAACTCCAAAAAACAAAGAGAAGAGTCTTCTTTTCGAAGGACTCCGTTACCCCACAGTTATGATGAGCCTTCACAGTGTTTTATCTTGCCCTTTGAATTTGTTTTTGCATTTGACACATTACATTTGGGAAATTTTCATCAAACATTTGAGTGGTTTATATGCAAATATAAATACTTCACAATACAAATACACATTTTCACAAAAAACATACTAATTTGGTCCCAAACAGACAATAATAAACATAAGTAGTAGACTTTCAATATTTCATTGATGACTTTTGGAAGTAAATCATCTGTGTACAGAAAATTGTTATCGAAATACTAACCAACCACTGTAGATGAGACCACTTAGCCTGCGGTCTGGAAAGATTCTTAGCCCATTGATTCATAGGGATCTGCCGACATCAGTCGTGTTTGTAAGTGGCATTTCCTCCAGCCTACGGCCAGTTCTTTTGTGACGAGAACAAGCCTTCCTTATGCTGCTCACTGAGCTCATCCGTCGATCCATCCATCTATCTGTATCTCTCTCACTTTCCCTTGCTGTGCCTGTCCTGTCTCTCGCTCCCTCTCTCTGACACATACAGTACAACAGCGCTCACACTCAGGGAGTCATGTTCTCATGACTGAACATGATTGACTCAGTGAATAAGGCCTTAAAAACTCAACAAACTCACTGTGGTTGAGCAGCAGCTATAGATCACTGGGTAACAGCTTTGAAATACAATGATGGGATTCAAAGTGCCTCTGGCGATGGCTATCTGCCATCTGGTCAGATCTTTGATACACAAAGTAGGACGCTTGTTGAACTGCTCAGCATGTTGTTTGTGACTAGCAGGTTTGAAACTTGTGACAGCTCATAATAACATCAACAACCAGTAGGAGCCAAGACTTTCTTATTTCTTTTACTTGTGATGAATTTGTTTCCGGGTATTGTTGTGATATTTTGTCATTTCAATAAGGATAGTGTTGTTATGAATGTCTTCATCTGGGATTCAGTGTGTTGACTATTTGTTGACTCTGTAACAGTTACCAACAACAGTCAAAGCAGTCTCTGTGACCACTAGCACACAGCAACAAGTTGACAACAGGAGTCCCATCTCACACTTAAAGTCCTCTAGACCGTGTTTCAATGACTCTGGTCTCCCGTGCTTCTGTGGAGGCTTCAAGGTTACTTTGCTTGTGGCTTTAAAGAGCAGCATGGCAGCGCTCCAGGAATGACTCCAGTGGTAGTAGTAGGAATGAAACATATTCTGCACAGGCCAGGACAATACTGTTACAACACTGTTAAACACTTCCACAACATGAAAACACCTCTCTAGACACGGGGTCACCGCTGGTCAGTGAGCTATTTTGGTTTTTTAGATGGTTAATTCTTCAAAGTGCTGGGATTTTTCCTTCCCATCAGGTGAGTTTGCTCTCATCGCTCAGGTCCATGCACTCAGATGTGTGGAAGCAGAGAAAGGCAGAGAGTCAGACCACATTGGTACATCCAACCCACTTCTGCTAATAACAGAACAACCTGCAGAGAGAGTGTTAGGCTGCTGTTCAGCATGTTAATTGTGGTTCATCCACTTTCACGTTCAAGGGCTGCTTCCTCTGCTGGCTGAGTATCTGCAGCGTGGGTGAGTGCTTCAAGTGGGATGGAGATAGACACAGTTGGGATCATGTCTGAAGAGGCCATTTGGCTATTTTCGGTGTTGCATGCTGGTAAGAGCTTTCCAGACTTGACCTGAAAGAAAAGAACAAAAGAATAACTCAAAGCCAGCCAGAACAGTGTGATTCTATCCTGTTTGTCATGATGGATTAATGACATATAATAAATCCCAGAAGCGGACATCATTACGTAATGTAATAAGGAAGTTGCAGAGTGCTGCTGAATATTTGATGACCAGTTGTTAATTTTACAAGAACTGCCTTCCTGGAAGTGCTCACTAAAATGAGGACACATTATCATGCAGGCTTTATTAGAGTTCTCAACAGGGACCAAAGGGCGATGGAAAATTAACCACAAATGAATTCTCTTAATACAACTTAAATTATAGTTTGAAATACATTACACTGATGTATGGTTGTTAATGTACGTGGATGCTTCATTGTGTCTTTGGACTAACTGGGAAATGGGTGAGAGAAGAATTATAATTCAACATATTGACTTTAACCTTTCTGAACTTATAGAAATAGATGCAAATATTGGTGAATAGATGCATTTCAATAATTGCAGCAAATGTGAAGAAAAATATTTTTTCTGAAAAGCATAACTACTCCCTGCCTCATCATTTTTCTGTTTTATCTTTTGCTTTTTTAAATTGTTAATTAGAGGCAAATGGAATCATCATGGATAGTTAAACTGCTTACCAGCCACACTATGAGGACAACACAAGCTGTGACAGGGATGAGCAGCAGAAGTAAGGGAGTTCTCTTGGACCAGCTGTATTCACGACCATCCTCATGACCACCTGCAAAGAAGGAAGTCCTACTGGATAATTCACTGACTAATCCACTTGATTTTTATTTATTGAACAAGGAGGGGGGGAAGGGGTCCTGTTGGTTTAGTCAGCTTAATCAATTATGGACATGGACTGTTACTACAGCTGTCTAAAATGTTTCTACTCAAAAATGCACATGTTGGTTCCCCTGTGACGTAGTAAGATGGCATTAAAATTTAATGTAAGAATCACTGGGGGTGGCCTGGACATTTTGAGGGATGATGTTGTGGTTCAGATGTTTTCACTCTCTAATGTCAGTCCACAGCTGCGTGTCCCTGACCCCAGGATCAATATCTGCTCACTAACAGGCTTTTGGAAAGCTTTAATTGTCTGAGCTTCCCCTGAGAAGAAATTGAATGCAATTGACTGATTTACCTGGTGTTTGATGTGAATTAAGGCATGGAGGGGGTTTGCAGGAGAAGCTGGAGGTTCCTTGTGTGGCAGCGTGTAAGATGTCTTTGATGTAGTCAAAGTAAAGACTTGAGATTAAACTCCCTTCTCGATAGTGACATTGAAAGACTTGCATCGCTGTTTCCTGAGGGAGAAGACAACAATTTAATTAGTCAGATATTCATTAAATTTACAAAATGATCCTACATTAAGCTGCACTTCTCATTTTTCACAATTCGTGTTTAAGTTTTGTTCCTGTATTTGCAACAATTTGTGATCAATTTATACGTAAAATATTTTTAATAAATGTGTTGTTGCCACATTCACATTATTTTCTTTTCAGACACAGTCCCCTTTTTATTCCTATTTATACACATCAGTAACCACCTTTGACCAGGTACAATAATTACATACTGAGTCCCATTTACACTTTATCTATCAGGAATAAATCACATTGTCAAAATCATTTCATGAGAAGAGGAAAAGATATTTTTACTCCAACTTTATGGGCAACAGTGT
This sequence comes from Sphaeramia orbicularis, assembly GCF_902148855.1. Taxonomy (NCBI): domain Eukaryota; kingdom Metazoa; phylum Chordata; class Actinopteri; order Kurtiformes; family Apogonidae; genus Sphaeramia; species Sphaeramia orbicularis. The sequence goes on along the minus strand of NC_043968.1, from coordinate 33,148,029 downwards.
ACATATGATTTTACATAAATATCATTCATTATAATTTTAGTACATTCATGATTACTTATTTTATCTCAGGTGTTTTTTTAGTGTTGACCTTGCATTGTAATTTCATTCTGCTGTGCATCTCAGATGTAATTTTACTGAATGAAAATAAAGGGATCTGATTCTGTACTAATTACAATACAGTCAATAGATGTGTAACAGCAGGAGTTCAACTAATCAAAGTAGAGTGAGAGACTAATTATAAATATAATGTTATATGTCATGGTGCAGTGATTAAATTGTAGTTTTACCTACCAACTCCTCATGGTCAAAGGTGAAGCGTAAACTTTTCAGCATTGCAATAAAGACCATTATGTTTTCTTTGTTGGAGGAGATGGCACCAAACATGTTGGCCAGTTTCCGAAGACTTTGCTCCAAGGGATAAATATTTAACACCACCCAACACGTGCCAGCCTGGAAATGCACAGGTAAAAACCAATAAAACAGACATTTAATATTGATCTCCTCCATCTCCATTTGACTGTCAGACAGTATTTCAGCTGGTACTGCTTCATACATACCACTTCTTTGGGAATGTAATGAACAGGAATCTCATAATCAGAGGGGATATTCTGCTTCTAAATGTTGACCAAAAAAGATGAATGTAGTTGGATTTCAGATACAGTAAATATACAGTACATAATCAAGTGATATGTATCAAGCCTGTAGCGGTTCAGTAATCTCACCAATAATGACAGCTTGCTCACATCATCAGTTATCGGTGCCCCAAATTTCCCAGAACAGAGATTCAGACTTGTGAACAGACTCAAGAGGAGACAAGGTGCTTTCAAGATCTGCAAAATTACAAAGAGATTAAAAGTTATATGTGTATTGTAGGAAACACTGTTGCTTTTAACCCATAAGGACCCAGTGTAACATTTGTGACAGTTCCAAAATGAATATTTCTCTACATTTAACCATCCTTAAGTGGTTTATCACCATTTATTGTAATATTATCTTCTGTACTTTGTGTTATTTTCTCAGTGAAAATCAGGTATTTTCCAACATTTAATTTACTAATCATGTAGATGTTCATAAAAGTTCAGAGTAAAGTTGAGGTTTATTATACCAACAATACAGAAAACTGAAGAAAAAATGACTTTTTCAGCAAAATCTATTATTAACTGAACATAAACCAAGTGTGTTTATCCACTGAGATTGACCCAAGTCCATGGGTTTGACGGGTGAATTAATGTTGTAGAAGATGACGGTGTTTCCATGGTAACTACAGAGCGTCTGAACGTCCAAATGGGTCATATCTGTTGACCATGAAAAGATGAAAAACTGTATTTTACACCAATTATTTACATGTATTAATAGGATTAGTGGATCAACAGGTATTAAACAGTTTAGATCAGTAGATGGTTTTGGTAGATGGTGGATGTTTGGGGCTTTATGGGTTAATATTGCAGCATTGAGTCTTCAATCAAATGAAAGTCATTAATGGACCTAGTGTTTAACAGTGCATGTGCTTTTTAATTCACCATCGCTCTTGTCTATATTCTCTCAGGAATCTGACCAGTAAAACACCCACATGCTTTTTACACTCCTAGAGCCTTTCCCACTGCCTTGTTTTGTATAAATTTCCCCACCCTATTTTCTGATACAGGGCAGGGCTGGGGGCACTGATGGCTTTCCAAAACATGCAGGATGTTAATAAAAATGCAAAAGCTTTTAATGCATCACTCAGTGTTTTAGCATTGTTTGCAGGTTAATCCCCATGCCTGTATTGATTATGGATTTTGTTTCAAGGGGAAGAGGATGCATGTTGGAACAAATACTAAAATGATGCAGAGATAGGTGAATATTTGGTAATTTAAAAAAAACAAATAATGAGTAAAACAAATTCTGCAGAGTAAAAAAGAACATAAAACAGGATCCATCGTGCAGGGCTTTTCCTTTTTCATTTTATTACTGTAGATTCCCTTTTTATTAGTTTGCTGTTTTGCAGTTGCACACTTTAAAACACAATAGATGCACAGACATGCTAAGTCAACAAGAACCTTTCTGTGTCGTTAAATGCGTTTTAACTACTTTGAAGATTTAACATGATAACTTTCAGTGACCTCAAATACGATGAACGGCCACAGTGACCTTTGGAATGAAAGGAATGTTTCATTCTTGTAAAATATATGATTTTTAACTGCAGATTGAAGTGAATATAGTCAGAGAGCGTGTACTTATCTACCTTACTCAATATGTTGAATGAAGTGTCCATGTGTCTCTTTACTCTCCCTTTGTAAAGGATGCACCAGCAGCTTACACAGCAGTGAACTGTCTTAAAAATACCAACATGTGCAGCAACAACATTACACTTAAATGGCATTGTTCTCCTGTTTTTGAGTCAACTCTACAGCCAGTACATTGGAACAAAGGTCACATTTTAACTGGATGTATACTTTACTCAAATAAAATGTTTATAATATCTATAACCCATATCTAGTTCCCTTTTCATCTCTGAATAAATCTATAAAATTATAATGCTTTACATGTGTTATCACATCAGCCTACAAACAATCTTTTCATTTATTTCACAGCTGTATTTGACAACACAAAGACCCCATCTGATAAAGCGCAAATATGATATTAAAAAACATGAGAATTACTATTATATATTAAAATATTCTGCTACTATGTGGACTTGGTTAAATGAATTCAGCTGTAGGAAACAGCTGCATCAGTACATTACTTTTTAATAACTTCAAACTACACTAGCAAGCTTTGTAAAACACATAAAAATATAATTCTACTTACTTTCTTCCTCATATGGAGCAAAAATCCAAGGTTTCTCTAATCCAGTGCATGAAATGAAGTGTTTTCAGTCCAACTACAGAGCTCTGGGTGTGTGTGTGTGTGTATGTGTGTAACGGCCAAGCGTGTAGTGAAACTTGAGGATGGGCTGGCAGTCTGCTTGTTTCACTCCAGACAGATTGGTGAAGTCTTTTGACGTGGTGGAGAGTCCGCCTACAGGCTGAGTCACTGTGTCACACACTGACGCTGTCTGAGACGTTTCCATAAACTCCCACGGATCAATTTGTTCGTCAGGAGAAAGTGGGCGCTTGTTCTCTTGAGGGGATATTTTGCTTTAGAATACATCAAGGTTGTATCCCAAGCTGCTGTTTGGAAAGTGAAAATTAGTTGTATGGAGAAGGTTGGGGTTTGTTTTATATATATACATAGATATACATATACATGGTTACAACTAAATAGTGGACTTTATTTTATTTTTTTCAGAGCTTTACCTGGGTTGCTGGAATCTGTTTTCTTTTTTCCTTTTTAACCCATAAAGACCCAGTGCTACTTTTGTGGCAGTTCCCAAACAAATTTTCTCTATTTCTACCATTCTTAACTGATTTATCACCAATTTTTTTTATTTTTCTTTCTTTTTTTTTTTATAATATTATCCCCAGTATTTTCTATTATATCAATAATAGAGAAAACTGAGGAAAAAGGGACTTTTTCAGCTAAATCTATTATTAACTGAACATAAACCAAGTGCCTTTATCCACTGTCATTGATCCAACTCCATTGGTTTTACTGGTGGATTAATGTTGTAGAAGATGACGGTGTTTCCATGGTAACTACGGAGCCTCTGAACGTCCAAATGGGTCATATCTGATGACCATGAAAAGATGACAAACTGTATTTTACACCAATTATTTACATGTATTGATAGGATTAATGGATCAACAGGTATTCAACAGTTTATCTGTGGGTTAAGTCATTTAATTACTTTATTGAATATGTATAGAAAGTGGAGTTGCAGAATATTCTCATTTTGTACACTGATGGAAGGAAACCATGAAAACCAGTTTCCATAATTGATTTCCATCATCAAATCAATACCAGTCATACCCTTCCTGTATGTCTGTAATCTGTAATCAGGAAAAAAAAGAAAAAAAAAAAGAGTGTGTGTGGAAAAACTGATCTGTAACCTTCAGGGCTCATTATCTGACCTGTAAAATGTAGGATTAGTTAAGATATTTGGTTAATAAAATGTGCCTGGTGTGATATTTATATTTACCCACAAACATGTGACTTTTATTCTTTGGTTGTGTGGAAATTACCTCATCTGATTAAAGTGTCAGAGCAGAAAAGAGGGAAGGAATACTTAAATGTGACAGGCGTTGTCTGAGCTGAGTCAGGTCATTTGAAGCAGGTCACATCTAAATATAACCCAGACAGCTTAGGACATTGCAAAACAAAAACACACGCGCTGCAACTGGGGAAATCAAGGACATAAAAACGACCTCCAGATCAAAAGGTGAGACAGAGTAATGAGATTAACCTGAAATGTTACTTATTTTGTGGTTGAATAGGACTCAATCATACTAATGCACTGCTTTATGATGCCATTTCAACTGTTAATAGTCTTCAAGCAGGATCACTGAAAATAAACTGCATGCCTGGGGTTGTGGTCCAACCCAAACTGGACGGAGGTGTATCGTTTGACTAATGTTGTGAACTGAAAAGTTAAATGAAAAAACATGTAGGTCAATAAAAGTGCCAGAGTTGAAAAGAGGGAAGGAATACTTAAATGTGACAGGGGTAGTCTGAGTCAGGTCATTTAAAGCAGGTCAGAGGTGACAGGTCAGACAATGAGTCCTGTTTTTCCACACATGCTCCTTTTTTTTTTCCGCTGTATGACCCCAGGCTACATGCTGAACACAAACTGGGTAGTGTTTGACAGTTTGACATATGTTGCAAACTGAAATGCTAAAAACATGTACCTCTCAGTGTTGGAGGAAGTACTAGCAATATCACAGTTTATTACTGATGTACACCAGTAAACATACCAAAGTATGAGTGTCAACGAGTACTTTTAAATATCCTCCTGAGACCCAGGAAAGTGAAAATTTTAGCTTTTTTACATTAAACAATTGTCTTGATAGGAACCTGCATAATGCAACAGTTTTTTCAGATACATTTTTAAAATATTTTATTTATTTATTTATTTAATGGAATGTCCTTTGTAATGGACAGCATATGTTAAGTAAAACTGTCTAACTTTTGTCTCCTACAGAGGACGAAAATGCATTGCTGGGTCTCAGGAAGATACTATATCATCAGTAAAAGTGCAAATGTACGGAAGAGCAGAACTGCCACAGAAGTTAAAAAAAAAAAAGTAGTGTTTTTCGATCACCAAAGTTCATGTGGACATCTCTAGTCATGCCTACTTTCACCTCTGCAAAAATCAAAACAAAAACTCCAGAATTATGGATTCTGTCCACGTTAAAGGTGGGGTGCGAGATCTTTTCCTGGAGCATTTTTTTTACTATATTGCTTAAAATCCCCTTCACACCCAGATTACACCTAATTAATTAAATTCTCTAACACAAAAAAAATAAAAATTTGTCACCTGTGGAACGGACAGGACTGAAAAAACACCATCCAATCATTTTGAGCGCCCACTCGAAATGATTGAACGGTGATATGTCTATCAAACTCAACTGCCATTTGTCCCTCCCCCCTCCCCCTTCTGTGTGTACCCCTCTTCATACATGAATCATGCGTTCTCAGAGGCTTGGAGCACTTGTACAGGAAATGAAGCCAGAGCCAGAGCTTGGCTATATTAGCTATATTAGGATATTCACCAGTAAGCTGTTTTGTCACTAACATAAATCACTAGGAAATGTAATGTTAGTCAGGTAGGTCTGAACTGGGGCTGTTCTGTAAGAGCGGGGGTGTTGGAGGAGACTGAATGAGGTATGCATGGATCGGGGCCGGAGCTGTGGTTGGAGCCAGGGCCGGGGCCAGAGCCGGGTGAATTGTTGCTGTGCAGCGCTCGTGAACCCTCAGGAACAAGTATTGCACATGCCAGTACTCTGGAGGCGTGGCTTCGGGGGGGATGTCTGAAGAAAGGGGTTTGGACATTTGAATTGAGTATTTTCAAAATGTAGCTGTTTTTCTAAGATCTCATACCCCACCTTTAAGCCTTTTCCCCCGACATGGGCTCACATTAAAAAAACAATAACTTAACATAGTTTAATCTTTTTGTTTTCACACATAGTCATCAAAAACAACAAAAAACAAACAAACAAACTTTGCTTGGGTACATTACACAACACTACATTCACATTATTCAGTCCTTCCATCATTCCTGGTTCTGTAATCAGTCCATTTATTCCATTTTTTGTCCATTTGTGCTTCTTGTAGTCGCAGTTTGTGAGTTATGTTTTCCATTGTATGTATTCCTTCTATAATTGTGATCCATTGGTCCTTTGCTGGTGGTTCTGTCTTTCCACAGTTCCTTGTAATAGCTTTTTTTTTTTTTTTTTTTTACAAACCAGTAAAAGTACTTTAACCAAGTATATGTTGTTTCCAAATTCCCACTGCATTTCCATCAGACAAGTTACACAAATACAGTACATCACAGCACATTTGAACATAGTTTAATCTTAGAGTATCATTGTTTTGGTTTCATTCATTCATTCATTCATTCATCTTCTGATCCACTTTATCCTCTAGAGGGTTGCGGGGATGCTGGAGCCTATCCCTGCTTCAGAGATACCCATGCATTATTTAGTGATGATTGACCACTGTTTTCAGACCTTGAGCTACGTTAAGCTTGTTCTCTATAATGTGCGCCTATGGACAATAAAAAGCTTAACGTGGACAACATCCATAAAACTGGGGTTGTCGTTGTGATTTGTGCAGAGGTGAAAGTGGGCGTGACCAGAGATGTACACACCAACTTTGGTGATGATTAATCACTGTTCTCAGGCATTAAGCTACAGTAAGCTTTTTTTTGTTAAGCGTTTTAGAATGTCCCAGGTTGTGCAGTTACAATAATGTTTGGGCTACTACTTAGGTTGTCATTTCGCAGTTTGCTGATGTTCGTCTATATGGTGTCTATAGGGGCTTCCATCTGTCTGTCCGTCTGATCCAGTCTCCAGTCTGCGTGCCGCAGCTCTGAATGAGATGTAAATAAAAGTCGTTTGGCTAACCCTAACATACCCTGACTGAGGCATCATGGGAGGTCTCTTGTAAACACTTTTTAACATGATAATTTTCTTGTTTTAACAAAATAAATATCACATTCAATTGAGATAATTTTCTTGTTTCAATGAGAAACTTAGCTCGTTAAAATGAGAAACTTATCAAGTTTGAACGTAAAAGTATTACATTATAATGAGAAACGCTATTTAATTTTTTTTTTTTTTTTACTTCTGTGGTAGTTCTGCGCTTCCGTACAAATGACCCATTTCTGGATTATAATTATTGATGCATTAATGTTTTCATCTTTAAAGTTACAGCTGGTAAAATCTGCGACTACAAAGTCACCAACAACTGAGCTCACATGTGATGAATGTTGTGGAGTAAGATCAAATATTTTCCTCCAAAATGTAGTGGAGTAAAGGTACTTTTATTTAATTTAAAAAAAAAACAAGAAAATGGAATTACTGAAATAAAATACAAATGTATATTTTAGTCAGTGTACTGAGTTACAGTCCACCACTGGTAATGGTGTCTTGTCATTTTTCTTTGATGTAGGCATGGATGACTTTGAACAGGAAGGAATTAATGAGGAGTTTATTGACTTTGCCATTCGAGAGAGCATTCGGGATTCCTACAGGCTCTCATGTTCAGTACAAACAAACAGGTATGAATGTGCAAATGCTGTAAAATATTAAGAGTCTTTATTATATCTTTATTATCAGGAAATCCTGTCTTAAATTATTCAAAATAAATGAATTCTGCTCAATAATAATAAACTACAGGAGCAATTCCACAGCTCCCAGTAACCCCACACCCCCACATCACACCAGGTGTATGTGCACCCATGATGTAAATATGTAAATAATGTTTATTTTTAATTCTAATTCTTTATTCATAGAAATATTTACATAAATACCACATTTCTTATTTTATCTTTATATTTTCACTTTTTCTCTGCACTTGCCTGTTCTATGTTGCTGCTGTTAACTGTGAAATTTCCCTACAGTGGGATGAATGAAGTCTTATCTTATTTTTCTTCTTGGTTTTATTAGGAAGGAGCCGACCAGTGAAAAGTGTATAGAGATAATGGCAGCCATTCATAAAGGTGAGCTCCCATTTATTGCACAAGTTATTAAAAAAGGGTGAAATAAAAGAGAGTTGTCATTGAACATGTATTCAGTGTACGCAAACACCTCATTATGTCTGTGTGTGCAGCACATGCATGAACGTACACTTCCCTGTTTTTGTTCTGTATTGAACTGGGTGGTGTCTCCACAGGTGATGTGTGTGCGCTGCAGCAGCTGTCAGGTTGTGTGTCTGCCCTCACAGACACAGACAGTAAGGGCTGGCTGCCTCTGCATGCAGCAGCTGTACACCCACAGACTCAGATCCTGCATCTGGTGCTGCAGGGTGAGAGTTGTATCACACGTTATTATAATATCTGCAACCAAGTTCTTTTGTCTCCAAATGTAAAAATGTGGATTAAACAACACTCATTAAAGCAGCTATAGCAGTGTTTTTCAACCTTGGGGTCGGGACCCCACGTGGGGTCGCCTGGAATTCAAATGAGGTTGCCTGAAATTTCTAGTATTGATAAAAATAAAAGTAAAAACTTAGTCATAAAAAAAAATATATGGTAAATTGACAGACAATCCCAATCCATTAAAAACATGACAAACTGTGAGTCTGAAGCTGAAGCACTGTGGTACTGTTTATCTTTCAAATGTTCATTGTGGTCAGTTTCAGATGCTGCAGCTCTTTCATAATTCCTAGTTTGAGTTCTTGTTTGTTCAGTATTAATTGTCATCCTTGTAAATCCAAGCTGGACTGACTGTACATATCCAGACCAAGGAAAATCAAATTCTCACTTTGCCAGAAATTTGTGATGTTAAAATGGGGTCACGAGCCTAAAAAGGTTGGAAACCACTGAGCTACAGTATTTTGCAAGATTATATCAGTAAAGAAGAACAACAGATTTACTGAAAATGTTCTCATCTTCAACCTTTCCTCATTTGTCAAGTGGTATGTTCATCCACGGATCTGACACTGGAGGAACAGACCGGGGACGGGGACACAGCTCTGACTTTAGCCGCTGAGGCTGGTCTGGTGGAAAACGTCACGATGTTGTTGGAGCACGGAGCTTCACCTCACAACACTAATGACAGGAACGAGTCCCCTCTGCTGCTGGGTAGATACTCATTCACACTATCTCAAATGAAAATGTCTGATACATTTCAATCATGAGTTATATTATTATATTACCATCCTTTAAAAGATTATGAGCATCATCAGCAAATGATACAGTCCAAGAAAGGAATGACAGAGCTCTATCCAACACATGTCAAACATTCCTAATTCTTTGTGTTGTTTGTTGTCATGGGGTCAGGGGTCACTCTAAATAGACACTTAGACCCTTTAAACTTTAAAACCCATTTAGTTCAGTTTTTTGTGTAAGGCTGTGCATATACTGTCTCTGAAGAAAAGAGAACAATAAATAAATATGTATGCTCATTTCAACCCTGAGCACTACTAGAAGAAGTTTGAGTATACCTGTGTGTGGTGTTAAATTATGGAATTGACTGAGGGAGGAGCACAAGGAATGTTCTAACATAAAACAGTTCAAAACACTTAAAAATGTTTTTCACAAGATATAGGGATGAGAGTTATTAACATTTGCTGTATGTTCACTGTTGTTTATGTATATATTTCTTTCTTTCAATTCTTCATTATTTATGTATTTATTTATATATTGTCAGCACAATTAAGAAATGCAAAGGTAAAAGATTATATGTGTATGTGTGTGTGTGTGTGTGTGTGTGTGTGTGTGTATATATATATATGTATATATATGTATATATATATATATATATATATATATATATATATATATATATATATATATATATATATTTATTTATTTATTTATTTATTTATTTATTTATTTATTTATTTTAAAGAGTAATGTAAAAGGAAGAGGGACATAAATATATATTATTAATATTTTATGGAGAAGGGGTGGGATTAAATAAATTGCACTTCTGAAACTATTGTGCTGTTTTTCCTTCTAAGATTGCCTTGATTGTTGATTGTTGTATTATTATTATTATTATTATTATTATTATTATTATTATTATTATTATTATTATTATTATTATTATTATTTTGTATTATCATTATTGTATAAATTATTTCAATTTTACTTGTTTACATATATGTTAAATTTCATTGCATGTTCAGAAAAAATCACTAAATGTAATGTAATGTAATGTAATGTAATCTAATCTAATCCTGACAAATATGAGGAATATAGCATGAGGTGGCCTTAGACTTTTGCACAGAACTATATATCTTAACCAAAACAATCTCAGGACACATCTCAAGTGCATTATGGGAAATTCCCAGCCTGCAGCAGCATAACTAAGGGATGCAATTTCAAACAGTGTCAAAAAAGGAAAGTTTTGGACCAGGTCATGTGTGCAGACAGGGTGTCTACATTCCAAACTCAAACTGGAAGGAGTGGTTTCACAGGAGAAGACCTTTGTTTTCTCCTTTGGGGAGCTAATGTGATAGAAATCTTATCTCTTGCTGGTTGACAAAGCAACTAAACTGTAAAATAAAGCATCACAGTACATTCTGATTTTTGACGTGTTTTCCTCTGTTTATATTTTACAGCAGTGAGACAGAAATCCTATGACATGGTCTTGTCTCTTATTATGGGTGGGGCCTTTGTGGAACAGATCTGTCTGAAGAAGTGGACAGCCATCCATGAAGCTGCAAAGGTGAGTGACAGTCCACTGGAGCATCAGAGGATCAGGGTATGAAGGATCTGGGGTTTTGTTCTACCTTTTATTTATAATTTTTCTCCTTATGCCAGGTGGGTTGTCCAGCTATTGTGATGTTGCTCCTTCGACATGGAGCCAAAGTAACGAGTAGAGATGGTCATGGGGTGACACCTCTGGGGACTGCAGCTGAATATGGAAACACTGAAGTTCTGGATATTCTCATACATCATGGTAAAATTTTCAAACAGATTTAGCCCATAAAGACTCAGTGTTACTTTTGTGTTAGTTCCCACATAATTTATTTCTCTATATTTAACATTTCTTAAGTGATTTGTCACCATTTATTATAATATTATCTTTTGTATTTTGCTTTTTTCCAGTGAAAATCCAGTATTTTCCAATATTAATTTACTGATCATATGGATGTTCATAAAAGATCAGATTAAAGTTGGAGGTTATTATCCCAAAAACAGAGAAAACTGAAAAAAAAGTGACTTTTTCAGTAAAATATTGTGGTATGTTTGCCACATTGCATTGTGGGTAATGGGCACGTTGTTGAAAATGTGTTATTTTTATGTGCATGGATTCAGCAGGGTTGTGGTGTTAGTGTTAATTTTGAGTTAATGTGTGTATGGCAATGTTTATTGGCTTTTTTTGTTTGTTTTTTTATTTTTGTAGTGCTGCGCCATGAGTGAAAGCCATAGGCCGATCAATGCCTTTCCTGTTCATCACTTGCTGCTACTGTAATGTTAATTATCAGTATTATACTTTGTCAAATTATTGAAATATATTTTGTACTGGTAAATGACAATGAATTGACTTTCTGCTAAACTACAATAAACCAGTAGCTGAATATAAACCTAGTATCTCCAGCCACAATCATTGATCCAATTCCTTGGGCTGTACTGGTGAATCAATGTTGTTGACGATGACTGTTTCCATGGTAACTACAGAGCCTCTGAACGTCCAAATGGGTCATATCTGATGACCATGAAAAGATGGCAAACTGTATTTTACATAAATTATTTACATGGATTGATAGGATTGGTGGATGAACAGGTATTAAACAGTTTAGATCAGTAGATGCTTTTGGTCACTGATGGATGTTTGGGTCTTAATGGGTTAAGTTCAGCTTGTAGTGACAATCACCTGCATCCTCATGTTTGCGTATACAACTTTCACCCAGTCTTTACAGTCAGTGTTGTAATTCCTCTGTGTACCACTAGGTGGTGATGTGAATGCCCAGGCCACCAATGGAGACACAGTCATATATGATGCAACAGGAAATGGAAACCTGGACTGCATTGAGCTGCTCCTGCAACATGGTGCAAACCCAAATGTAGCCAGCAATGCCTTCCAGCTGCCCATCCACCGAGCAGCGTACGAGGGACACATACTGTGAGCTGACCTGGATGCACCCAGTCACATATAGCAACACTCTCATCACAAAAAACAATTATGGTCTGAATTTCAACATGGAGGATAATTGCTGAGAGAAAGAAATTAACATTCTTTTCCTTCCATTCAGCAGCCTAATTGATCAAACTGTAGGCTGAAACATGTCCCCCTCTCTGCTTCACAGCTCTACTGTCTGTTCTCTGTATTTATTTCCACAAAGAACCTTCTGTTTATCACTGTTTTTCACTGCTGTTTCTGACTAACACTGTTGCTAAACCACAATCTAATGATCATTTTTCTCGCTGACCTCTTTTTTTCATTTGTTTTTCACAGTTACTCTCCCTGTCGCTCTTCCTGTTTGTCTCTGCCTCTCTGTCTCTCTGTAGAGCCCTGAGGACTCTCATCCCCCTCACCACAAAGAGAGCCATCCGCCTATCAGGCCAGGACCCTGTCCACTCAGCAGCTGACGGGGGGCAGGTTAAGTGTCTGGAGCTGCTCATTCAGAAAGGATTCAGTGTCAATGCCTTGTTAGGCCAACACATTTCTGGTAGGGTTACATCTGGATGCATTCAACATCAAGACCTCGACCCACTCATATGTGTTAACACCAAAACTGTGTACAGTAACATGTGATTGTGATTTAGTGATTTATTCTGAATATGGAATGAAATTTAACAATGTATATGAACAAGAAAAACATAAATAATAATAGAAAAATCAACAATCAAGACAATCTTAGACAGAAGAACAGCACAATAGTTTCATTTACATGCCCGAAAACATGAACATGATCTTAAGCATGAATAGTTAAAGGTTAATGCACTTTATTATCCCCTGTAGGGAAATCTGGTCTGTGCATCTTACCCATCCTAATACACACACAGTATCTAGGCCAGTGCTTCCCAACCTTTTTTGGCTCCTGACCCCATTTTAACATCACAAGTTTCTGGTGACCCCAGACATTCAAAACTGAGACATTTTTTTGCTAAAATTAATTTGTTTTTGATCATGTAATAGTTTGCTATACTATGTTGCAAATAAAGGTTAATTTTAGAGGACATTTAGTCTCTGTAATGTATATTGTTATGGACGGAGGCGGAAAAGCCAGGTGTAGATTACTGCACAAAGTAAGAATTTGATTTTCCTTGGTCAGGATATGTACAGTCAGTCCAGCTTGGATTTACAAGGCTGACAATTAATACTGAACAAACAAGAACTCAAACTATGAATTATGAAAGAGCTGCAGCATCTGAAACTGACCACAATGAACATTTGAAAGATAAACAGAACCACAGTGCTTCAGTTTCAGACTCACAGTTTGTCATGTCTGTTATGGATTGGGATTGTCTCGATCAACTCACCATATATTTTTTATTAGTAAGTTTATTTATTCATTTATCTATTTAAATGAATTACTAGAAATTCCAGGCAACCCCATTTGAATTCCAGGTGACCCCACGTGGGGTCCCAACCCCAAGGTTGAAAAGCACTGATCTAGACTATATGTACATTTCCATACACACATGACAAAGCATAGTCTGTGCAGATAAGAGTGTGCAAACATATCCTGTCAAACATGCAAATTCTCTTTAATCTTGGATTGGGGAAGTGCCTCTGGTAAATTGCAGATCAAACCAGCACTTTGAAGGGCTTATCCATTGATGTCACGCTACAGAGAACTATGGAGATCTCAGAAGGACTCCACTTTACTTTGCTGTTTCCAACGGCGACATGACCTGTGCTGAGATACTGCTCGCAGCTGGAGCCAGAACTGATCTGGATCCGTTACGATGTATCCTTGTGGCTATACGGGCTGAGAGGTGTGGCCTGTGTAGACGTCATAATCAACACAGTACAAACAATATTAGATGGAGGGAAAATGCATGTTAAATTTGAACTTTTCATAGGCTCTGTTTGCCTCTTTCAAGGTATGAGCTGGTGAAACTGTTGCTGTCCTACGGAGCAGAGGTGAACTGCTACTTCAGAGTTATCAGTAACACCGTGTTCCCCACAGCCCTGCAGTACTCGCTGAAGGACCATGTTATGCTGCGACTGCTTCTCAATAGTGGATATCATGCTTACAAGTAGGTGTGTCTCCTGGAAATTATATAAAAATCAACAAGATGTAAAACATTGAGTTTTACTGCATACTGCATTCAATATTTGTCCAATAGCAACGTTGTCTCTGGTAGGTGTTTTCAGTGTTGTCATGGTAACAGTGAAGAACTGGACAGTACCTGGATTGACCTCCATAACCAAGCCTACCAGATTTACTGTCAGCCAAATGCCATCTCAGTAAGAAATGTGTCCTTATCTACAGCAGAATCCACAATAGACAATAACATGGAGCCTGATAATAAGCATTTATACAAGAAATCATATTGTAGTTCCTTTGTTTCTTTTAGTTCTGTGAGTTTGTGGCTGTGTCATGGCTGACACATCTGGTGGGCCGTGTGGTCAGGATGCTCCTGGACTACGTGAGCCATGTCAACATCTGTCCCAACCTGAGACGTATTCTGGAGAAGAGACCAGAATGGGAGGAGATTTCTGACATTCTAAGTAAAAGAATCAGCCAGGTCAATATATGATTGAGGGACTTTTTGAGTTCCCTTTACAGGGTAACATATTTGGCAGGTAGAGTTGACATTTTTGCTGTTTTCAGGCCTAAAATCAACAGAACCACAACATGGGATTTTTATAGAAAGATTCTTGTACATATCATATGTACAACTGAGTAAAATTGAAATTAAAAGTTATTTATAAAGATATTGTAGTAACACTGTTGACATAAGAATGCAATAAATACACACTTGACTCAACACTACTTTATATGAAATAACTATGAAAGAGGAAAAAGAACATATGTTGGAGTCTTGATGGTGTTTTCTTCAGGAGGAAATTACATCATGTGGAGCAGGTCATGTGATCTGGAATTAACAAACTTCCTTCAGTGGTGTTTTTGTAATGGGTAACATAGTTGAAAGTGATTTCTCAGACATAGATACAATTTGTTATTTCCATATATAATTTGATATATTGCCAAATTAGAAATATCTGTAATGATTATTTCAACTTAATAAAAAGAACACAATCAAATTTTTTAAATAAGCTCATTTTATTATTGTTTAGCTAAGTAGACGGTGGTCATTACTAAATTTGGATGATTATTTAGTTGACATTTTAGTATATCTAGTCATTTATTAATCATTTATTAATAAGTGATTGTTTCCATAATTAAATAATTGTGGAATTTTTAAAGACATGATCATAATGAAAATAAAAATATAACTTTTTTTTTTTTTTTTTTTTACTTTGAATAAAGATGTATGCAAGATATATCCCATAGACTTCAAAAGTCCCTCAGTTCTATATTGACCCAGCCTCCTGTTAATATTGATGTATTTTGTCATGATTGTGAAAGATGATTTTGGGTGTGTGTTCCCAGGTAGTCCACGGTCACTGCAGCACTTGTGTCGACTGGTGATCAGAAGTCACATTTGCCAAAAAACACTGAATAATCTACAGGCCATGAATAATGTCCCTTTTCCCCCCAGACTGAAGAATTATCTGACCTACAGAGAGTACGACCTGGATGGTCACCTTTCCTCAACATGAAACACATTTTTATATGTGTGGGACTGAAGCACTGAGCACTAGCCACTTATTTAAGATGGATATTTTTCTGCAATTGCCTTAAAATTTTATATGCTATATTTCATTGTTTTAAGTATGAGGTTGTCAGTAATGTTTGGTTGCAGTTCTGATGTTTCCCCTTAGGCTTCAACACTTTAAAGCTCTCTTTTCTTTAAGAATGTAATCATTTATCATGAGCAATGTTTCATGTCCATTACAGACACATTTGGGATAATCAGTCTTCCTAGCTTAATCCTAGTTTATCCCTTAGAAAATACAGCATGTTATGCCTTACAAGCAAATGATGGTCTTTCTGTTCATGTTTGTTATAATATTACTGTTCTTATTTCATTCAGTAATTACCAACTGTAACAGCGGAGGTTATGTTTTCATCGGGGTTTGTCTGTTTGTCTGTTAGCGAGGTAACTCAAAAAGTTATGTACGGATTTGGATAAAATTTTACAGAAATGTTGATCCTCGCACGAGGAACAAACTTTCAAATTTTGGTGGTGATCGGGGGGGGGGGGGGGGGGGACGGGGGACACTGATCTGCCTTGGTGGAGGTCTGCGCTCTCAGAGTGCTTTTCTAGTTTATTTGTGTATTGTGTGATTGTTTAATATGACTATCATTAATGCACTTGAATGCAGAACAAAACAGAAGCCTTGTAAACACACCCACACACGTGTTATCATTTCTTATTTAGACATTGTTGAAGTTCCACAGTGGCACACTATTGATGATCTGAGACTAATTCTAAAATGGGAGTCTGGAACTTTTCAGATCACTTTTGACTTCCGAGGATTCGGACCAAAGTGTCTCTGGATACAGTTGGACATGACTGACATCCCCTCAAAACAATGACACATGGAGTATTGAGAACATTGAACTCACCAAATCCTTCCTGAAATATGTACAAAAACACATAGTCTCTGGTCAAATAAGGCTTTAAATGCAGTTGTTTATTCTTTATATTACAGAAAATACAGCTCTATATCAGGTTGAGAAGGTGGTCAATTAATATAGATTTGGCTTCAATGAGAAGATATAGTCTTTTTAACTTGTTTTTCCTTTTGTAGGACCCATAGGAAAATGTGTTTTAAGACAGTTCCAGACTGATGGTCATGGATACAGATCATTTTGTTTCTAAGGTTAGAGTAAAGTTGTAACTGGAGAGAAAGTTCAGAGTAGAAATCTAAGTCAAAACACATGTAAGGGTGAGAGCAGACTACATTATTATTCTCTCTATGTGCTGCCTTTAGGTATGCGTTTACTGTTAAAAAATGGAGGTGGATAAATATTTGACAAGTAGTTTATTTAATGAATTTGTGACACAATTATTATGTTGTAATTAAAATGTAATAAAAAACGAGATGTTTTAGTGTGTTATTTTCATTGGAAATTATTTGAAAGATTGAAAACCTTAAACACAAGGGTTTGTGGATGATATATTATTTGAACAACTGGAGATAAATTGTACTTTCATGGCCGTCACCTACTGTATGTCAACATACTATATTTACATTGAACCAGTTAGTGAATGAAAAGTAAAAAAAATCAGTTTTTCATTGGATAACATACACACCTGCAGAATAACAATACTTGATGTGTAGACCTAGAAGCCTGTAATTTGTCACTGTCAGTTGTTACTTTAGATCATGTGACTATTTTGCACTGGGGCTGGTTGAGTGTAGCTGCGATATGACACATGACAGATAAGATTAGGACAAGTATGACCTGTTTCAACTCCTTATATTCATACTTTCACCAACTTTTTAAAAATTTTCTGTGCCAGACTGGACATCAAAATTAAGAATAATAATTTATTGGCTATTATAGAAAAAAAACCTGAAAAGAAAAAATGTGGTGCTCTGCTCACAATAACCATACCTTTATCTGAAAGTCACAGATGAAATTAATCTACCTCTCATGCCATAGCTAGCCTTCCTCATGCCTATCTCTGTTAATGATCAACATAAAAATACAGTTGAGAAGGCGCCGACTCCTGTTGACATATGGAATATGTTTATCAGGTTTGTCCTGTTTATTGGTCCATACATTATCACAGCTGTGTATCTTTCTTTTGTCCAGTTGGTCTTTTTTGGCCATGAACAAAGCCAAAGGCTCGGCAGGGAGGCACGCTGACAGGTCACAGTCTCTGAGCTCACAGGCTTTTTGTGGCTCTGTCTCTCAGAGCAGTGTCTCCCAAAAAAGACGGTGCATCATGGGGCCCACACTTTGGTACGTTCCCCTCTGATCCCTCTCTTAAGGCCTGAGCAGCAGCTGGGGAGATTAGAGGAGGGAGGACAGTGATTCAAACACTCTCACAGTAACACTGCCAGCCAAGATAGATCCAGTTCAGACTAGCCTGGGCTCTGATCAAAAGGACCCTTTGACTGGACCAAGACTTCTGAAAAATAGAGTCCACTTTGTCCAAATACCTTTCTATGGAAAAACATCTTGATTGGACTCTGAATCTCCAATGAGCTTCATGTTTTTGGATGTCCAACAACCTCATTTCGGACTTTTCCCAGAGACTTGTCTATTGCTGGAATATCTATCTGTGATTCGTGGTCACATGTAACTGAAGAAGTGGTGTTTCTAGTGTTTTAAACTAACACCTTCTGGTCTGTGATAATCACACTTTGGCCATGAGCTGTTTCGGGTACCGTCGAGAGCTCAGTAAGTACGAAGATGTTGATGAAGACGAGCTTTTGGCTTCTCTCAGCCCTGAAGAGCTTGCTGAGTTGGAAAAGGAGCTGGCGGACATCGATCCTGATGCCAATGTGCCCATAGGTCTCAGACAGAGAGACCAGACCGACAAGACCCCAACGGGCACCTTCAGCAGAGAAGCCCTTATGAAGTATTGGGAAAATGAGACTCGGAAACTGCTGGAGGATGAGATCGCTGGAGGAAGCCCCAAACTGGTTAGTGATACCATTAATATGATGTACCTATCATGTGTACAATGTAAAAGAGTTAAAACATTCTCTGAAGTCGTATAACTATCAAGACTGGTTATTAAATGCCTGAAAATAATGAGTCAGTTGAAATATTAACAGCAAGTAAAGGCATGTAAAAAATTCCTTTCTATCTTGAAACATTTGCCTTCATTCAACATAGTTAAATCCATGTTATATTGGTGAAACCCAGTGGTCAGATAGTATTTTAAACTCTATTAATGTCAACTGAAACACAGGATGAAGAACAAGAAGAATCTGGGACAGACCACAACAGTGAAGTAGAAGATGAAAAAGATGACGAAAATGAGAAAGAACAGAAAACACATCAAAAACAAAAGGAAGAAGAAGAAGAAAAGAAGGAGGAGGAGGAGGAAGAGGAGGAGGAAGAAGAGGAGGAAGAGAGTGAGGAAGAAGAGGAAGCAGTAACTGAAGAGGAGTCAGATGAAGATGAACAAGACAATGAAAAAAAACCCGAAGCCTCAAAGGACTCTGGTTCCCTGACAACACAAGCCAACTCCTCAATGCTATTGAAGCCTCAGAGGGTGGAGCCTATGAGACTGACTCCTCCCCCTCCGCTTGCTGATGCCAACACAACTGGAAACCCAACTGTTGTGGACGAGGCTCTCCAACGAGTCCTCAGCAATGATCCTGAACTTACAGAGGTTAACCTTAACAACATTGACGACATCTCACAGGTATGAAGACGGAGTTCTCAACAAAGTAACAAACCAATGTAATAGTAAAAGTCAGACAAACAAGACAAACTTGGGTGTATCTATGTGAATCTGGCTGACAATTGAAACTTTAGAAAGTATTGGGCTTATTTGAAAATCAGGTCTTGAATAAGGTAGTATGTGGTCTTCTGGAACGGTGATTCTCAAACTTCTCTGAGACCTTAAGATAAGATAAGATAAGATATTCCTTTATTGATCCCACAATGGGGAAATTCGCAGTGTTGTTAGCAGCATAAAAAAAACATACACAGACATACACATACACATAAAAACAGTCATATAAATTTGAATAAAAAAGTGTTTAAAAGGAGAGTGCAAATATTGTTCGATATGATGTAGTGCAAACGGTTATAAATATAAAAAAAATATATATATATAAATATATATATAAATATATAAATACGGATTGAATAACATAAGTGGAGTGGAGGGAGGGTTGTTATTACACATTGTGCATTGATCTAATGGGAGCAGGACTGGTTGTGAAGTCTGACAGCAGAGGGAAGGAAGGACCTGCGGTATCTCTCCTTCGTGCAGCGTGGGTGAAGAAGCCAGTCACTGATGGTGCTTTCTAGGGCTCTTACAGTCTCATGTAGGGGGTGGGAGACATTGTCCATGATTGATGACAGCTTCGCTGTCATTCTTCTGTCCCCCACCACCTCGACTGGATGGAGACTGCAGCCTAGAACTGAACCGGCTTTCCTCACCAGTTTGTTAAGTAACCTTGTCATCATTTTCACACTGTCGAGCATATACTTATTGCTATTTGTATTGGAACTATCTGTACACTAAAACCTGTCAACCACAACACTTCTAATCTGTTTCATAGCCTTGAGGAGAAACTCATTTCCTTTACATTTGGGCTCAACATGACAGAATTTATACTTTTCCATTAAAAATTTCCAAAAATGATCAGTAACAGCCCAGGAGTATGTCACACCTTTCAAATGACCTGTCTATAATTGTCTTTCTTGAGCTTTAAAATAATGAACTAACCCTCCTTAGAATATTAAAATTGGGCCTACTACTTCCATGTATGATAGCTACCTGTTCAGTAACCCAAGCTAAGCAACTGTAAGAGTAGTTTATTGCACTCTGAGTAATTCACAATGTGACTGATTGTCATGTCACCATCACATCCAAGTTTCTATTAACCCAAAACACAGGTTGAAATAATGGCCACATGGTTGTAGTTTTTCCTGACAAAAATGATCCCCATCTTTAGACTGTCACAGCACAATTTTATAATCTATGGCAAGTTGCACTGTAGGGTGAATAATTTGGGATTGCTGACCCTCATCAACCGCTGTAGATGACTTTAATTCACTTAGAACGCATGACATGGTGGTACAGGGGTTAGGACTGTTGAGTCATTAGCCCCTTTTACACAGCACTTCTGTTCCAGGAAAATTTCACGTTTATTCCAGAACAACTTCTGTGTAAACAAAAGGTGGATCATTTGATCCCACCTCTGTAACACCTCTGGAGGTAGTAACAGAGCCATGATAAAGGTGGAATCATGATTCCGGAACGCTATGTAAAAGGAACACCTCTCATTCTGCAACCAAGGTGTGACGTTTTGATGACGTATTGCGTATGCGACCCCTGCACTGGGGGGATTTAAAAATGAGTGCGGGCCGTGTACAGTAAACAAACATATCAATGTGACCAGAAAGATGTCGAACCGGGAGACGCCAAGATTTGTAAGCTGTTGTCTCTTCGGGCGGAGGACAGTATCCATGCTAACATTTGTGGAACGGTGAAAGATGGGCGGAAAGACTCTAGAGAGGTTAGGAACACCGCTATGCTTGGGGTATTTCCCACGCGCAAGTTATATGTCACACTATACGCTTCACTGCCCCTTTGATTCCGGAACATAGGTCCGCTTTGTAAAAGTCCAGCCTGTCTCACCTCTGTTACTCCTTTGGCTGTGGAAATCGGTCGATGGTGGAAATAAGGTGGGATCACAATCTCACCTTTTTTTTGGGATCTCTGTGTAAAAGTGACAAGTATAGTAACAGCTTTAAACACTGGTTGGTTCCCACTCTAACCAGGGCCTTTCTTTGCATGTTTTCTGTGTGGGTTTCCTCTAGTTTCCCCTCTCATCAAAAGCATGTATGCTAGGTTAATTCTCCTGTGCTGGCATAAGTCTGGAGTCGGTGTATCTCGTAGCAGCTCACTGCTCCTTGTATTTGAGTTTTGTTGGGTTAAATACAGAGGTTGAATTTCCCTGTGAGGACAATAAAAGTGAACCTTAACTTATCCAGATTTCCAGATGTTAGGTTTAAGAAAAGAAAGGTAAGAACTGAACAATAACTGAGGATGCTAATGTTTTCTTGTCACTATCCTGTGCTTCAATCAACAAGTAGGGTTAAGGTCTTTCTAGTGCAACACCAAAGCAGTGACCTGGTAAAAACTGGTTCTTAGAATAATGGTTGGAATTTGTTTTGGAAAACTTGCTCCATAGGAAACCCTGATCCGATTTGCTGAGGCACTGCGGTCCAACACATATGTGCGGGTCTTCAGCCTCGCTAACACCCGAGCCGATGACCCTGTAGCTTTGGCCATTGCTAAGATGCTGAGGGAGAACTCATCCATCATCAGTCTGAATATAGAGTCCAATTATGTGACTGGGAAGGGTGTGATGGCACTGGTTCAAGCACTTCCAGGAAACAACACCCTGACAGAGCTTCGATTCCACAACCAGAGGCACATGTGTGGAGGACAGGTATGGTGGTTTTTCCACACTTTCAATTGCATTCATTCATCATTTGTCTGTATTCTGACTATTTTCTCGAATCTAACCCCTGTAGGTGGAGATGGAGATGGTGAAGATTCTGAGAGAAAATTACACTTTGATCAAACTCGGATACCAGTTCAACCTTCCAGGTCCTAGGATGAGCATGACAGGGATCCTCACAAGGAATCAGGACCGCCAGAGACAGAAACGAATGCAGGAACAGAAGCAGAAGCAGGGCCAACAAGTGGTGTCTGAGGGAGCTGTTAATCCACGAACAACTGCACTGGTATTCACATTTGTTCCATAACACACATTTATTGAAGTAAATTGATAAGTTAGTGTGACTGGTAAGTGACTACTGTTCACATTTGACATTCAAAGTCCTACTTTCTGAAAGAAACTGACACCATCTTCAGCTAAGAAGCCAAATGCCAGTGATGTACAACTAATGGACTGCATAAATCAGATGTGTCAAACTCATTTTCGTTCGGAGGCCACATTCAGCCCAATTTGATCTCCAGTGGGCGGGACCAGTAAAATAATAGCATCAAAACCTATAAATAATAGCAACTCATTTTTTTTCTCTTGTTCTAGTAAAAAAGTAAAATTACATTATTTTCATATTTACATACTATCCTTTCACAAAAAAGTAAATAAGCTCAAAAACCTGAAATTTCTTAAGAAGAATATTATGTTTCATCTTATCATTTACAGATGTGCATAACAACTCACAAATGGCAGTGGATTTACAAAGATTTTCCATAAAAAATTTGGATTTGTCATTATTTATAGGTTTTGGTGCTATTACTTTACTGCTCTGACCTGCTGGAGATCAAAAATTCCATGGGTCAGATTGGACCATTGGTGGGCTGTTGTTGTTCGGTGGGCTGTATGTTTGACACCTCAGGCATAAATGATAACAACCAGTAAATAATGCAGGTCTTTTTCTCACTTCCCAGAAAGGAACACCTTCTCCATCCCCTTATAGTTCGCCTAAAGCCTCTCCATGGTCCTCACCTAAAGTACCTCGGAGCAATCAAGCAACTAAAAAGACTCCTCCTGCCCCTCCTCCTCCTCCCCCTCCTCCTCCCCCTCCACCTCCCCCTCCTCCACCACCTCCTCCCCCACAGCGGGAGAAAAAGAAGCCGACCAGGATGATCGCAGAGGTAATCCGGGCACACGAGGCTGGTGGCAAGAAAGTGACAAAAGTGAAAGGGAAGAAGGGCAAAAAGGGGAAAGAGAAGGACTCTGGGAAAGATGAGACCAGCAGCATCCTGAAGGAGCTAAAGAACGCTCTGAGGCCTGTGTTGGTCGACAAGAGGGGGGAGGAGGGCAGCAGACCCTCAACGCCGATGAGGTCAGCCCACGACCAGCTGATGGAATCCATACGCAGCAGCAGCATCCGCAACCTGAAAAAGGTGAGTACATGGACGCATATTTGTCTTATATCGTGGTTATATGTTGCATCTCATGAGTCAAAGTTTGTCCACGTGAAACTTTTTGGGTTTCATGTGCAAAATGACAACTTACACCACAGCAAGCAATCAAATGATGTGACTCCTGCCAAACTGAAGGCCTTCTGCAGGGATATCTGTAGGCAAACTGAACAAGGAGGAGGTTTGATTTATATAAGAATGACACAGAGCCAGTGGTGTGTGAGTCATCTCTGTGGCTGAGATGGTATGTTCAGTGTCTACGCTGGGGTACTCAGGCAAAGGACGGCCCACCACCAGCCAGCAGTGTGGTATGATCACAATGCTTTCACAGCCATAGAGACACATAGCCAACAATAATGTCAGCCAAGCCAGTTAAGTGCAGGATTCTCACCCTGAACAGGAAGATACACTGATACTGAAAAAGAAACATGGAGACAGGAAGTTTTCTAAAACTTAAAAACTGAATTGTAATTTAGTACATTAAAAACTGTACTGATACTGTAATAGTCTAGATCACGGGTGTCAAACATGCGGCCCGGGGGCCAAAACCAGCCCGCCAAAGGGTCCAATCTGGCCCGTAGGATGAATTTGCAAAGTGCAAGTTAGGGCATCAAACTGAAAAAT
The DNA here is from genome assembly GCF_902148855.1 of Sphaeramia orbicularis. Taxonomy (NCBI): domain Eukaryota; kingdom Metazoa; phylum Chordata; class Actinopteri; order Kurtiformes; family Apogonidae; genus Sphaeramia; species Sphaeramia orbicularis. Next base: position 33,123,746 of record NC_043968.1, on the reverse strand, counting down.
AATATCATAATAACTTATAAATGATGACAACACCATTTTTTTCTCTTTGATTTAGTGCAAAAAACATTAAATTATGAAAATGTTTACATTTACAAACTATCCTTTAACAATAAAATGTGAATAAACTGAACAGATATGAACAACCTGAAATGTTTGAAGAAAATTCAGTGCAATTTTAACAATATTCTTCCTGTTACTAAATGTTTTGTGCCTTTGTAGATCTGATCTGTAATGCATATCTATAAATGATAAGTCGAAGCATAATATTGATAAAACTGTCCTTATATTTCTTAACAAATTCCTTTTTTTTTTTCAGGTTATTCACATCCTTTTTGTTTGGATAGTTTGTAAATGTAAATATTGGCATAATTAAATGTTATTTTTTGCACTAAAACAATTTGGAGTTGTCGTTATTTATTGGCTATCATGTTGTTATTTTACTGGTCCGGCCCACTTCAGATTAAATTGGGCTGAATGTGGCCCCCGGAAGAAAATGAGTTTGACACCCCTGGTCTAGATCATGAGTGTGAAACATATGGCCCGTGGGCCAGAATCGGCCCACCAAAGGGTCTAACCCGGCCCGTCGGATAATTTTGTGAAATGCAAAAATTACACTGAAGATATTGACAGTGATTTTAGTTCAGGTTCAGCCCTTGGTTCGTTTAACCTATAAATGATGGCAACTCCAATTTATTCTCTTTGTTTTAGTGTAAAAAAAGTAAAATGACATAAAAATGTTTACATTTACAAACTATCATTTTAAAAAAAATGTGAATCATCTGAACAAATATGAACAACCTGAAATGTCTTAAAGGAGTGATATTTTCCTTTTTTTTAAATGAATTATGCATTTTGAAACATTTCCCTGTGGTCTACATAAACTGTAAATGCTATACTTGAGTCTGAATTCTTCATTAATTCAACTCCACAGGTCCATCTTCAAACCTATTTCTGAGTAATGACACCAGAAAGGTTGTTTTGAGCGCTGGCCCTTTAAATGCAAATGACTCCACCCCCCCTCCAGGTTGTTGACTGTGCTTTCTGTCCCATTCAGCCACATGTGATCATTAATACAACCGACAACTGAACATTTTAGGTAATCGGCTCAAAGTTTGGACATATTTTCAGTATGGACTACAACCACTTCTGCTGACAAACAATTATGTCGTACTCAGAGAAATGTTTGTGGAAAGTCTTGACCTTATATGCGCAAATGTTGTGATGTAAGTAGTTATAAAACGTAACAAATGAAGCAGGAATTAAAACAGGTTGTAGAAATCCACTCGATTTTTGCCAAAATTAATATAAAGATATCTTGCAGCACCTGGAGGGTTCAAATTCAAACTGTATGAACTATCATGGTCCAAATACACAAATAAATGAACCAAAGACAAATAAAAGTGGGTTTAGCAAAATATGACCCCTTCAAGAAAAATCAGTGCAATTTTAACAATATTCTGCCTGTTACTAAATGTTTTGTATATTTGTAGATCCGCTGTGATCTAGAAGTCGTAATGCACATGAGTAACTGATTAGAAGTGGCATAAAATTGTTAAAATTACCCTCATTTTTCTTAAGAAATTTCAATTTGTTTATGGTTTTTCATGTTATTCACATTTTTTAGATTATAATTTGTAGATGTAAACTTTTCCATTATGTAACTTTTTTACTTTTTTCACTCTAAAATATAGAGAAAAGTTTGGAGTTGACCTTATTTATAGGCTATTATGTTAGTATTTTACTGATCCAGCTCACCTCAGATCACACTGGGCTCTATATGCGGCCCCTGAACTAAAATGAGTTGGACACATCTGGTCTGGATGTATTTATTGAAGCACATTTTGAGTGTGCGCCATATTGAATCGACAGAAAACAAACAACATTACCTTACCTAATGCTTTAGTTTGTCACATTACTAGAATGGAAAATCAGCTGTGCCCTCAGATGGCAGGGTCTCTTAGCTGTGAAATTCCTGCCACTTAGTGCAGGTATTTATAGAAACTGCAGTTCGATAAAGACAGATATGACACGTTACCACAACATGCACCAACACACTGACTCAGCAACACATACCACTAACATTTCATCAGTATTAGTATTATCTGGGAGTGGAATGTAATGGTAAAGTTCAACAACAGTAAATAATTAATGATTCTATTTAACTGCTGACACGAGGCTGAGGTTCATTTTATTCTTTTGTGGCTTTACACTGTCAACACAACATGTCTTAGCCTATGTACGCTACACAGCTGACATACTGTCTTTGATTTCCAGGTGGAACTCCCACATCATCTTCAATAATACAAGAGGATATAAAACATGTCCATTCGTTGCCATGGAAATTGCAAGAAGCTGCATAATAATGACCATGGAGTCACCAATGATGGGAGCACAAGCTAAAAAACAAGTTGGAAAAAACTGGTAAAAATGAAAACATACTGGAAATTTGCACTGCATAATAGCTTTACATTGAAGTTTTGTATTTGTATGAACTTCTGCGTATGTGACAGAGTTTTCTGAATTGTTTATTGTTTTCTAACTGTTATCTTGTAAAATTGTAAATATCACCTGTTTGAATTATGTGTTCATGTCCAAATATAACCATTTGGTGTTTACATCAGTTTCCTTGTCAAAGTACGTACAACACACCTTTTTCTTTTTGAGATGCAAGGATGAAGCTGATACATGCAAGTATATGATGAAGCCACTTCTTCATCAGTGAGTCACGCCACTGTGTAGACGCCACTGATTACCACTGTGACACATTCACAATACACCCACTCCAGTTAGGACGTATTAGACAAGGGCTTTTGCGCACTTTGTTTAAACAATTCACAATGACAACGTAAGAAAGAAATAGCTATGTTGCAACAGTTATGCTCTATAACAAAACCTCTGAATTAAAAGTGCATATAAATATTATAGTCTATAGTTAAAACGGTTGATTACGCAAATCTGACTGTGTGTGAGGTGACTAAAAAAGTGTATATGAATGGTTTGTACAGATGTTTTGTGTTATTATAAAAATATACAGAGGAAAATGTGTGTTAACAAAGCAAAGGAAGAGGATCTAGTTCGATTATTAGTTTGTAAAAAGGGGGTGGGAGTCAGTAAGTTATACTTCTTCCCACTCCTTTTCGAGAGCAGAAAAATTTTATTTTATTTTATTTTATTTTTTTGAACATGTTGTATGATTCTTTGTTATCTGATGATTCTATGTGCTCGAAATAAAACTACTACTACTAATTTAGTTTTAGGTATAGTATGTGGCTTCCAGCAACTATTCTGTATTTAACCAGAGCCAGAGGAGCAACATACAAGAGAAAAAAACAACATGAAGACCAAGGTTATTATTGTTAACGAAAACTAATGAAATGACGAAAACTAGAATTGTAAACACATTTTCGTTAACTGAAATAAATAAAAACTATAATTAAAAGAAAAATGATAACTAACTGAAACAGTATTGTGTGCTTATAAAACTAACTAAAACGTATAAAAATTATGGATAAAATTCCCTTCGTTTTTGTCTTTGTCAATGTCGGATTGATACGAAATCGATTTATTTCCCTCAAGCAGTTTTAGCTGCTGGCACCATATGATATTTAACGGTCCGTCACTTCTTGTCACTTGTGGTTTACAGTCGTCTTCTCGTCCCAACTCTACTTGGAAACATGGAGACTAAAGCTGGGAGAAAGCAACAGGGTCCAGTCTGGGATTTATTTGAATATGATGGTGAAGAAGATAAAAGATACAACAAAACTAAAACTAATACTAAAACTAAGCATTTAGAAAATAACGAAAACTAATAAAAACTAGCAAACCTGCTCTTAAAACTAATTAAAACAAAATGAATTAGAGAAAAAAAGTCAAAACTAAATAAAACTAAACTATAGTGAACTAGAAAAGCACTCTGAGAGCGCAGACCTCCGCCAAGGCAGATCAGTGCCCCCCCCGATCACCACCAAAATTTAATCATTTGTTCCTTGTGCCAGTATCAATATTTCCTGAAATTTTCATCCAAATCTGTCCATAACTTTTTGAAAGATCCGGATCAGTCTTTGCCATTTGATAGAACACCCCATTGTAAATCCCTGAGTCAAATTGCATGAGATTTGCACAATTCCCCCATATTGTGATTTCCACCATAAATATTAGTCCCATATTTATTTTACCTATATTTTAAGATTCCTTGACCATGAAAACATACCATTAGCAACTGGATTCATAATTATATCCTTATTAGTTCAGTAGTTATTCACGAAAATCACATTTCTCGTAATGGCGGTTTTCTTCTGGATCTAGCTCCTTAAGTATTAAAGCTACATGAAATCCGGTGGCATACTCCCGATGCGGAACTGACTGAGCTACACGATGGCGCTTGTCAGAAATTTCTACCTTTAATATTAAAGGCACAGTAGGCCAAAAAGTAAGGGCACCCCCATTTTTTATATAAATTGAGATAAAATCCGCCTTCTGGATCAGATCCGGATCAGCCTTTGAAATGTGATAGAGGACCCCATTGTCAATTCCTGAGTTAAATTTCATGAGTTTTGGTCAATAATTAAGCGAGATATTGGGAAACAAAAATTTTGGCCCCATTTACCACAATGTTAACGAAAATTTCAAAGTGATCCAGAATCCAGGATTTCTTCCGGATCACCCCCAAAAGTTAATCATTTCTTCCTTATCCCATTTCCAACAAACCCTGAAAATTTCATCCAAATCTGTCCATAACTTTTTGAGTTATGTTGCACACTAACGGACAGACAAACAAACAAACCCTGGCAAAAACATAACCTCCTTGGCGGAGGTAAAAATCCAAAACTATTCTAACCTTCATGAAGACACAGAAACGTGACTAAGGGACTTGTATTTGACAAGCAAGATCAAGTGAGAAAAGTGACAAACAAAAGGGAAAACAGAGAGGAAAACTAGGGGTCAGGAGTCTGAGAACATGTGAGAGGGGGATGACAGGAGAGAATGAAAGAAAAAGAGCCTAAGACACCTGAGCTTTTAGTATCTGTGGTCCTAATCCTGGTTCTGTGTTTGTTTATGTGTGATGGAGAGTTCCCTCCACCTCTAAATCCACAGTGCAGCAGTTCAGAGGTGACACGAGGGCTCAACAGTGGCTGCAGAGACAAAACTACAGATTATATGATGGCAAAACGTTCCACAACCTGTACCAGGGTTCTAGACTGTATTCTGCAGGAACCCACGACTGCACTCAAGCTACAAGACAAATGAACGAGTAAAAGTACGCAGCAGGAGGAAAGAATTCTCAATGGTATTCTCGATTACAGCGCCGCATTACAATGCATTCCTTGAGCTAAAGGAGCTAAGAATAAAACTTCCTTGAGGGCTTCATGCAACACTTCATCAAATGTGTCAAACTGTCAATAGAAGGATCCCTTCATAACATCTGTCATAACACGCTGCAGCTTCCTGCTCTGCTCTCAGGGTGGTCACTTCCTTCTCCAACACATGATGTTTGGAATGGACAGAGATGGACACTCCAGCCACAGTGTAACCCTACTTGGGTTCAGTCACAACTCTAACGCCCTTTGACCTATGAATTCTTCACTAATATATGCACCACTGTAGCTGATTTACAGAATAAGGCTATTTTGCTGCACAGTTTTGTATCCTGCTAATCCCTGAAGCTTCACTGTAGCTGGTGCATTAGAGCGCCAGTTCAGCTTGGGATTGTCTTCTTACTTCTGCTTCACCGCAGTCTTCTGTAATACAACTAAATCATGTGATTCTGCTGAAAATGCTGCTTTTACTGCGCCGGCAGACACAACACAAAGCAAAGAACTATGGAATTTTTGGATATTCCATAAAAAACAAATACAATGTGTAGTAATGAGCAGAGGAAAGGTTTAGCACAGGGGTGTCAAACATATGATCCATGGGCTAAAATGGGCCCGTGGGATCAGTTTGTGAAATGCAAAAATTACACTGACGACATTAACAATTGAAGAAGTCTTATAAACAGCCCAGTGAAATGTCAAGTGGGTCAGACCAGTAAAATACTATCATATTAACTTATAAATAATGACAACTCCAAATTTGTCTCTATATTTGCATGAAAAAACAAAATTACATGAAAACATTAACGTTCAAAAACTATCCTTTCAAAAACTGTGAATAACCTGAGCAAATATGAACAAAATGAAATGTCATAAGAGAATCGAGTGGTATTTTACAATATTCTGCCTGTTACTAAATGTTTTGTGCCTTTGCAGCTCCACTGTGATCTGTAAGTTGTAATGCACATGATGAGCTGAGACATAATATTGTTAAAATTGCACCTTTTTTTCTTGAGAAATTTCAGGTTGCTAGTGTTTTTTTAAGGATACTTTGTAGATGCAAACATTTTCATGATGTAATTTTACTTTCACTGTTATTTATTATTTGTATTTACAACCTTTGGAAACATTAAGAGACCACTGCAGTTTCCTCTGAAATCATGTGTGCATGTATGACAGCTGTTCCATTCCTGTGTCTGTTGAATTCCAACACATGCACACCTTATTCTACTGAATAAACACCTGATCCATGTCTTATTTAAGAAGGTGAAGTATAAAAACCACCTCTGTGGCCATCACTATCTTCTTTCAATAGACAAAAACAGTGCTATTAGTACCGCAAAAGTAATTTGAATCCAAAAGTAACTATTGAAAACTACTGGACTTCTGCTCTGATGATGTTCCCAAGCTCTGAGGACTGGTTTTTCTATCAGGACAATGCTCCTGGCCTCAGCTAGGCCAATAAAGGTCTGGATGACGGACCACCAGATGAAGACCCTGTCATGGTCAGCCCAATCTGCAGACCTGAACCCACTTTGAAAACTTCTGGAGGAACATGGATGGACACAAGCCATGGAACATGTCTGAGCTTCTTGAATTTCTATGGCAGGAGCTGCATAAAGTTATCCAACAGCAATGGAGGAGAGACAAGACACATGAAAGCTGTCGTTGAAAACCAGGGTTATTCCACCAAATACTGATGTCTGAACTTTTACCAAGTTACGACATTAGTATTGTGTTGTTTACAAATGAATATGAACTGGTTTTCTTTGCATTATTTGAGGTCTGAAAACACTGCATCTTTTTATTTGACCATGTGTCGTGTTCTGCAAATACATGCTCTAAATAATAAGATTTTTATGTGAAATTTGGGAGAAATGTTGTCGGTAGTTTAGAGAATAAAACAAAACTGTTCATTTTATTCAAACACATATCTATAAATGCTCAAATCCGAGAAAGGGATAATTCTGCTGTGGTCTTTTTTTTTTTTCAGAGCTGTATTTTTGTGGTCTTTCCCACTTGAAATCATAATGGTTCGTTTGTGGCTCCTGATTTAGTGTAGTGTCGGTGTTGTTCTTCTGTAAATGCTTTTGTCCTCTTGTGTACAATGATCTCTAAAGCTGCAGTGTGTATCCATGTAGTGCTGACACACTAGTGGAAAGTACCATAGCTGCTCTAATCCCTCTCATTTGCTCTGCAACAGTGAGAAGTGATACAGGTTCGGTGGTGTCAGCTGATGTGGACCCCAACTAAAAATAAACAGTAAAGGCATTGAATTCATAAACTTGCAGCAAAGAGGTTAGATAATACATTTTCCTCTAACACTGGGTATAACTGCTAGGTTTTCCATCTAGTATGTACATGAAATGAAATGGTTAACCCTGAAACAGTGTTTGTACTCAGTAACCTATGGGGTCATGAGTATCTGTCAGATGAAACAGCAGCCTGTGTAAAATGGTACATTAAAGCCATTATGTGTGTGGGCTGGGGGTGCATTTGTTCATCTTCCGCACACATTGAAACAAAAAACAAAATGGCTTTTTGCTACGCATGTGGAAAATGAAACACAATGAGAGCTACAGAGAGATACAAGATGTACTTGTGCTTTCACTCTTACTCACCCCGTTTCCACGTCTACCTGGCACAGGCATAAAAATGGTGGCAGATGCGATAATCCCCTGCTCAGCTGTTACCAGATCTGCTCAGCTCACTGTTTGGCTGCGTACTGCATGTGATGAGGCCTGTGTTCATCACTTCTTACACACATGGACAAGCAAATGCATGTACTCAGACTGCATGTTTGACAGGCATGAGTGCAGTCCTGGGTGCATACACATTTTTCAAACTCAAATTCAAGCACTTTTAAGGGTCATTTTCTAATTTTTCCAGCACACCACCTTATCACTGGAGCCAAATACATACCTACAGGAATACACATACTCAGGATTTTTTTTTTTTTTTTTTTTCACTTTCTATCTCAGTGATGTACATTGTATTATGCTATATATCCATGTTTGAAAATAGCAAAAAGTTTAGAAATCAAAGGAGAGTACAAAGTTTTATCCAAAAAAAGAGAGCAGCCACTTGGCAAGACAAAGATAAAAATGTACCTGGAATCGACCTGAGAACACCTGGTAATTTTCTTTTTTGGCATAAAGTTTGATTTTTACCCCACCCCCCGAAGGGGAGGCAAGGGGTATTGTTTTTGGTTCAGTTTGTTTCTTTGATTCTTAACACCCCAGCAGCAAAACTACAGGTTGAATTCATACCAAATTTGGTTTATAGTTGGCCAGTGACCCAGAATAAATCTGATTACATTTTAGGAAAAGTAGGTCAAAGTTCACATTTTTTAATGGACTTCAAAAATTCTTTTTTGTTTTTTTATTTACTTATAATGGGCCAAATTCCAAATACCTATAAATTTGTTTCAATTTACTTCAAACTTGGCACATATATAAAGGCAACTGATGTGCTGACATCAGCACATGCATAGACATGATGACCTCAGCTGCATCAATACCAAAATAACCTATAATACGTGTGAGGGGCGGGGTTTGTTGTGCCTAGCACCACTTGTTCTAAATGTATCACCTCTCTGTAAGTAGCTTTGGCTTGGCATCAAACCTGGAAGAGTTAACTAACAGTAAATAAATAAATCACATCACAGAGTTAAAATTGCAAGCACTGAAACTTTTCAGACCTCGAAAACACAGCAGTGAAATTCTAGTATTTTCAAGGATTTCAAGCACCCGTATGAACCCTGACTGTCTAATACATAGATCAAATTCAAAACTCTGGGATCTGGATCACCTGGCTTTTCAAGCATTGGATGGGTTTATTTTAACTCTAAACAAATAGCTGGACAGTCAAGGATTTCGTTTTCATAAACCATCCAAAAAAAGAAATGTTCACAAAAAAACCAAGATGACAGAAGTTAAAAAAAACAAAAATAAAAAGCCCAAAAACCAAAGTATGTAAATATCAACCTTTTATTGGAGTGTACATTGTAAGAGTTCGTTATTTGTCCAGCCTCACTGGAAAGGCATGGCGTCCATAACATTTTATTAACCGAGTTACCTACAGAAGCTAAAATCAGTGAAAACATGGCTAGGTTTCCCAAAAATCATCATGTATTTGACAGGAAGTCAGTTTTAACATCAAACAAGTGGCAACTTGTCTCTCAAAGACAGAATTCACAGAAGGTGCTTTCATTTCAGACAAACAGACTCCTTATCTGGTTATTTGTCAAACTGAAGGAAATCATTTTTTTCTTGTATGTTAGCAGTACTAGCATTCTTTGTGTTAGCATCCCTCATTCAGTCAACACAATTCTATACTTTAACAGATGCTATCCTGGGTTTTTTAAGTCAATCATTTTATTGTCAGTGTCACATTTTTCTAATCTACAACATCTCGATCTGCCTCAGTATTTAATCTACGCCACAGATACTTTGGGAAAACAAGATGTTGCAGATTAAAAGTCGATTTTTACTCCTTGAGGCTGACTAAACACATTACATATTCAGATTAAATACACGTCTGTGTTAAATTTTTACTGTGAATAACTGACCGGAGTGATTTTGTAAGCGATTCCATGATTTACTTGCTAGTCGACAAAATGTTGATACTTGACTAATGCCATGAATGTAATGCATCTCCTCACACTGTTAGTGTCTAAAACAGGATAACACTACTTTAACCCCACTGTTTCTGTCCAGTAACTGAGTATATGGACCCACTTTAAGCATCAGGTGTGTAAAACTAAAATGCCTTTATTCCTTAAGCTTTACATAATGACAGACCTGATTTCAACAAACAGGCATTTATTAATACTCTGCTTGCTACTGAAAAAAAAAAAAAAAAAAAAAGAATAAAAATACACAATTTCAACTGAACTTGTAGTGTGGTGGTGACATACAAAACAAAATTCACAACCGATAGCCAGCTGTAACATTGTGGGCTACCTGTGTGTGTACTGTATGTAGTGTTAACAGTTAAAAATGTTTACGTCCAAGTGTATGTTGCCTCATTATTTAAAGATCATGTATGTTTCATAATGATACAGACCTGAAAATATCCTGTATTCATGCAGCGAGTCTCCTTTTTCAATCTGTGCAAAAATATAACAAGACTCAAACTCTGGAGCAAATTTACAGTCGACAGCAAATGAAGCTAAATATTCCAAAAAAAGAGCATTTCTTCTTTTTTTTTTTTCTTTGTTTTACGAAAATATGAGTGCTAAACTAGGATTCCTTTGAATAAGTAAAAATAAACTACAGAGCAATAGGGTATGAAAATAGTTCAATTTTTTTTCCTCCCGACAAACAATGGTGACACAATGATGTGGCAGCTTCATTTGTAAGCCCTTCCCTTCAATCACTGACCAAAAGAAAACCAAAAAAAAAAAAAAAAAAAAAAAATCAACTCTAAGGTTTGACAGATATGATGTGAAATTGCACGTTAATCTGTGGAACATGGAATAGCGAGAGAACGCAGGAACAGACAGGAAAAATGTTGGATGGTGAGGCATCAGATATGAGAGATGACAGATGGAGATGATAAATATCAAAGATCTGGCAATGTGTGAGGAGCAGAACGAGATGGAGAAACGACAAAAAGACAAAAGCAGAAGACAGTTAAAATGAGAAACATGACATAACCGCGGTAAAGATTCAAGCGACGTAAAGACAGATCGAGAAGAAGGTAAAGGAACAAAATGCTACGATATGAGAATGACAAACATGTACAGATTAAATGAGGTATTGCACAGATTAATAAAAAAAGCATAAAGGCAACAAAAATATACAGCAAACTGATAGAACATTTACATTTATACTTTGAAATTAAAGATTTCTTTTTAGAAAGACGAGAACAATTTAGTGTCATAATCATCCAGGGTTCTTCTGGGAGGGAAAGGAAAAGGGCAAAATCACTAGTCGTCCCATTCATCTTCATCTTCAAAGTCCTCATCATCTTCATCATCGTCATCCTCATCTGTGGGATAGAAACGAAAAGACAACATTAAGTTTAGGAAGAACTATGACATTTAGGATTAATAAAATACTGTACATTACTTAATACTAATGCAAATGCATTTTAAAAACTCCTTTCTTGATAAATGATGCGTTTTTGTGAATAAAAGCTATAAAAATGTTATATTTGTGTTGGTCAGTCCTGCTTTTGCAACCTTTGGGGGCTGAGATTTCAAAATTCCTTTGTAATAAATGAGATGAATAAGGATAAAAGACAGTGATATTGAGAACACTGATAACTAGAAAAGCACAGACAGCGCAGACCTCTGCCAAGGCAGATGAGTAACCCCACCGATCACCACCAAAATTTAATCATTTGTTCTTTGTGCCAGTATCAACATTTCCTGAACATTTAATCAAAATCCATAACTATTTAAGTTATCTTGCTAACAGACAGACAAACAAACAAACAGACAAACCGCGATGAAAACATTACCTCCGCTGCTCCTTGGCAGAGGTAATGAGCTAGTCTAGCAGATGGTGGACGTGTAATGTGTTTGGATTTACCTGAAGAGTGAATGGCTTTGCTCCTTTTCTGCATCACCTCCATCAGCGCCCCCACGATGCCTGCCGAGGGGGCCGGAGTGGCAGGAGCTGAATCCATGTTATCATCCCTCTGAAAAGTACAAAGTACAATCAGACCCCAATAAAGGAAGGAACTGAGGCTGTCCTCACAGCTCAGCCAGGTGGATACAGCACACACATACATCTACATCCTTGTGCACTGTACACATCTGCACTGATTCATCGTCTCATCTCCTTCTCTTCACCGTTACTGTTTGGTGCATGCTTACGTATCCGCCTGACACTAAGGAAAGGAAAAGTTGTAGCTTTTTTACATAAAACAATTGTCTTGATTGGAAACAAGAGGATGTGACACTTTTGGTTTTTTTTATACATTTAGATTTTTATAATGGAATGTTTTTTGTAGTGGACAGTGGTTTTTGTTGTTTGATTTTTTGTATTTTTTAAGTAAAGCTATAAAACCCCCGTCCCCTACAGAGGGAAAAAAATGCCTTGCTAGGTCTCAAAAGTCCCTGTCTCTCTCACAATCACAATTAAATAACATTCATTTTAATCTATATTGATCACATTTCATTTTACATGAGGAAACAGACTCAAGAAAGAAGGGAATATATATGCACTTAATGTGTTTGTCACAAGCTGGGTGACGTGTTAGCTGAAGTGCTAGCAGAATCCCCGACTAATGTATGCTTCGTGTTAATGTGGTATTGGAGCTGGAGGTGCTTTGGTGAAAAGAAAACTCCTTCCTGCAGAGTGTGTATAATACTTTATGACGGTCGACTGTTCTGTCTGGGTTTTTGTACTCATATTTCCATCCAGAGGGCCAACATGCTGTTTTGCATCACCCCAAAATGCGCTGGCAGAAACATTGAGCGTCACTCTGCGCTGCAGATGGGTTAATTGCATTAATTTTGGCAGCTGTAACGGACGGACGGATGGACGGACAGACGGACAGACGGACAGACGGACGGACGGACAGACAGACAGACAGACAGGAGTAGTGGTTCAGTACTCACTGATTTCAGTTGGATTCCTTGTCTGATTTGGTCCAGAAGTGCGTCTCGGCCGGTGGAGGAGGACACTGGCCTCTCTTTCTGCTCCACCTTCTTCAGCTGGGTACCTTCTCTGATCTGACTTAGCAACGCTGACTTCCCAGATGAAGGGAAGCCACCGTCCCCTCCATTAGCCTCCGGCAGTGGAGGAGCAAGGGGTGGAGGGCCCGGAGGTGGAGGAGGAGGAGGGGGAGGGGGAGGGGGGGCCACTCCGGTGCCAGATGGGGTTGAGGATGAGGGGGGAGGAGGTGGTGGAGGAGGTGCCACAGGAAGTGAGGCATGAGCTGGTGGAGGGGGAGGTGGGAGAGAGCCTCGGCTGGGTGGGGGTGGTGGTGGAGCAGACATGCCCGGTCGAGATGGAGGAGGAGGTGGGGGTGCAGAGATGGGAGCTCTGGAAGGGGGAGGCGGCGGTGGGGCACCTCGGCCTCGGGCGGGGGGAGGAGGTGGCGGGGCTGAGCTGTGATGTGGGGGAGGAGGTGGAGGGCCGCCACCTCTGGATGGAGGAGGTGGAGGAGCTACAGAGAGAGAAAGAGAAATGAGTTTAAACAGAGGGGAAACTGTCGTCATCGCAGACATCTGTCAGAGTTTGCACTGCAACCACAAAAAACAGCCAGAAATCATTCAGTGCATCTTATTACCATTTTAAGGGACAGTTCAGAAGGTCACGTGGTGTCAAGAATCTGACTTTATAAGTTGAAGAGAAGAAACGATACAATATGATCTAATCATTACACCTAGACCTGTCAATTGCTAAATAATTGTCATGAGCAAATATTTTGACAGTTTTGACTTTAACTAATTGTGATAATCTTTTCAATTTGTATACAAACAGTGTGATAGAAATAACATGTTTCATCATTATTCCCACAGTGTTTTCAATACGAATGGTGCTCTTTTAATCATATCATCTAATTGCGTCCCATTCTTCTTGTTCTACATATTTAAACTATATCATATAAGCCAATACATGTCTCTTCTTCAAAAGCTATATGTGCTTTATTCAGTTATTATCAGACTTATAATACAGTTGTGGTATTAAGCTAACGTAAGAGATAATAACTTCCTGACTGAGATTATTTGTATGTGAGTAAATTGTCAATACAGCTATAATAAGACCTAAACATTTTCAGAGTCTAATAAAGTTAAAGGTAGCTCATTTCCAGCAGTGTTCTTTTTCTAAACTGTCAGCCTTTGTGGCCAGTTTTCATCCTGATGGTAAAAGTGTAGCCCATCAATCCCACGTTTGGCTTAGTATGAAACAGCAAACACTAAACTACATAAAATACTTCAAAAGCGTCAAATCCAAATCTGAGCCCTTCAGTCACAGAGCAGTTCTCCATGCACAGTCATGACACAGCAGGTCATGCATAGAAACCTACCGCTCCACCTGGGTGGACCTGGGGATAAAACCACCACACTAGTTAGATGGTCTTACACTGATAATCAACCCTATAAAATGCATTTTCACACAGTCAGTGTCCTGCAAACACACGTTCAGAAACCACATTTAACAATGTCTCTGAAAATGTTTAACTTCATAATGACAATGTACTCAAATTATCAGATGAACAGGGATGTTTACTTGATGGAGAAGGTCCTTTTCAAAACCAGCAGTTCTGATTTTCTAAAACATTAGTCCGACTGGGCCAGGTTCCCTATACTTATTCTTCAACAGTCAGTATAGGTTTACTAGTGGTCACCTCAGTGGATAAATGTCGTGTTTCGGTAACTTTCTGAAACAGAAGGAGATCTGAATCACACGCGGTGTCTGTCTTACCTTGTCTCCGTAGTTCATTTTTGACAGCCTCCACTCCACCTTTCTTCTCAATGAAGTCATAGATGACCTTGGAGGTCTCCTTGTCCTTCAGCTGAGCCTCAGAGATGCCACACATATCAAACAGGTTCTTCAGCTCTGGGTCCAAGTTATTCAACTGGATAAAGAACATGAAAAATGAGAGATATTATTATACATTATACAAGGACTGGATATGTAACTGCTCAGCATGGACACATCTGGAGTACAAGTTACTCCAGTGATAAAAAAAAGTGATTATTTAGCTGCATTTTGGCTCATGTATGGGTACAAAAATAGAAACAACTATGCTGTACTGTGTTACATAACACATTAGTAACACACTGACCTGGACAGACAGAACTGCATGTGTGGTTTTATGAGCACAGTCCTGAACATGTACCATATCATGTGTATGTTCTGATCGGTTTACATCAGCTTTACAGCTCAGTAACACATTAAGTGACTGATGTGTTAAGAGTAGACTTTGACCTGCTGGATCACACAGACGTTTTAAAGCACAGGATTACACAGTTTGATGGGTTCCCTTCAGGGGCTGACTGCAGGAAGCTGGAATGTTACAGTTAGAGCTGTGAGGATGCTTTCAGAAGGTCCATCACACATGACAACAGTGTCAGCTGCTCTGCTGCCACCTTGTGGTGTGGGGGGGAAAGAGTCCCTGAAGTGTATCACTGTATGTATGAATACAAGCTACGGGCTGAGGTCAGTATTCATTCATTCATTCATTCATGTTTTAAGAGTTCTTTGAGAACAGAAAACAAAGTTAAGTGCACCAGTGCAACATATTATTTAATAAATTCCATAAATCAATTTTTTTTTCTCCAATTATTTCTCACAATAGTAGTTTTCAATGTGACAGTGCACTAGACAAAAACAAATGATGGTACATGCAATTATTAGATTTCTATAGTCTTTATTTTAATTTTGTTTCTGAGCTTCATTCATTCATCTTCTGAACCTCTTAGTCCTCAAGAGGGTCGTGGGGGGTTCTGGAGCCTATCCCAGCTACCTATGGGTGAGGGCGGGGTTCACCCTGGACAAGTCACCACTTCATTACAGGGCCGACATAGAGACGAACTACCAATCACTCTCACATTCACACCTATGGGCCATTTAGATTAACCAATTAACCTATTAGTGCATGTCTTTGGATGGTGGGAGGAAGCCGGAGTACCAGGAGAGAACCCACGCAGAGAACATGCAAACTCCACAGAAAGGTCCCTGGTGTTGGAATCGAACCCAGGACCTTCTTGCCGAGGCGACAGTGTTGTTTCTCAGCTTTTTTTTTTTTTTTTTTTCATTTCAGTTTTTTTAATTTGGTTTTACAAACAAAACATACATGTTATATGTTACATTTATGTTTTCATTTTGAGAAAATGACTAGTATTTAATTTTTATGAAGTTTTACATTTTAGAGAATTATGACAATAGAATAGAATAGAATAGAATAGAATAGAATAGAATAGAATAGAATAGAATAGAATAGCCACTTTATTGGCATTCCAAATTATACACCATACATGCATATTTAGAAAAACATTTTGGTGTACTGATTCGCCATTGGACTCACACAATAAGAACATTAAAAAAGGATAAAATTTAGATTAACAGAACCGTTTCTAATTAATTCCCATATTATGTAAATCTTTTCATTGCTTGTACTCTACAAAGAAAAGTGCTTCATGATATACACAAGGTGAATCAGGTGACTTTCTGAACTTGGGGAACACAAAATCTACAGTGATTTTTAATTCTTTATGGCTTTTAGTTTGTGCTGCTTTGTAGTTTTTATTTTATTTTTATTCTATTTGTTAGCACAATTATTTTCTCAGCTGTTTTTGTTTTTTCTTTTAGTTAACTTGAATAATCCTGGCTAGTACCACTGTCCCTAACTGGTGAAGAGATGAGAGTAAAGACTGAAAAGAAGAAAGTGAGATAAAAATTCACTCTCTGCTCATTTGTGCTTCAACTTAAAACCTGCAGATTTGGGGTGAACAGGCTTTGTTCAGATGACGTCAACTATTCAAATCAACCAAAGTCCTTGAAAGCATTAACTTATGAAACCGACTCAAATGAATTTTCTCGTTTTCATTTGGGGACGGAGTAAGTCCTCTGACCTGTATGATCTCATTCACATCATCTAGCATCCAGCATAATTACTGATGATGCTTTTTTGGAAAGAGTCCATGGATTATGTAGATCCAGGTTGATTCTCTTCCTCCTGAAATCTCCTTGTGTAACCTCACTGATAACTTGGCTGTGCTGCACAGCTTAATATATCGAGGCAGATATTAAATTTGAAAAATCTGTCTGTAAAACGGATTGGTGACTGAGAAACAGATAACAAGAGACTGGGATCAACTTTTAAGAATGTATAAAGGTCATACACTATCATACGCACGAACACACTGCTGCAAAAAGTGGGAAAAAAAAAATAACAGAAGCTTCAGCAAATTCTACTCACATCAAATCCTGTATTTGGATCCCATCCTACATGCCCAATGTGCCTGTGAAAAAAGTAGGAAAAGAAAACTTAATACATTTTTCCGTAATAGAAACACACGTGGAAGTGAAAAAGCTGAGAAGATTAATGTGTGTTTCTGCTGTAAACACCTGTCTGTAGCTGCTACAAACATCACAATGACAACTGGGATCACTATCATCTAAACAAAACTGTAACACCCAAAACGGTGTAACTTACTGGAAGTTGCTTGGTGTGCCAATGTCTGCCTTGGTCAACCTCTTCTTCTTCCCCTTAGTCTTTTTCTCCCTCTTGGGGAAAGAGGAGTGCACAATGTTGTTCACCTGAGAGTTGTTGTGGTAACGCTGAACACTGTTGATCTCTGGGTTTTTGATGTCGACTGTGGCCATGGGCAACGTAGGGCCTTAAGGATGAGACACAAGTATTAAAAAATTAGATCAAGATATTTTGTGATATCACTTAGTGAAGTAGCATTTTGCCAACACTTGAATACAACCCCCACCCTCCCCTATGGTGGCCATAGAGTCAGCAGTCGCTTTTCCAATGTACATCTGCGCAAAACTTTACCGATATTTACTGAATGTCAAAAAAACAGGTGTGTAATGTCAGTTTTTAGCTTACCAGCCAAGAGGCCTTAAGCTATTGTCGTCATGCGGCGTCGTTGTCTGTCGTCGTCTGTCGTCATCTGACGTCGTCGTCCGCCGTCGTCGTCTGTCGTCCGTTACAAAAATTTCAATCGTCTTCTTCTCCAAAACTACAATTCTGATTGACTTCAAACTTGGTATACAGCTTCTTTATGATGATGTCTACAAAAGTTAGTGAAATTATTTGGATCCGGATCTGATTCTGGATTTGGTGCAACTTTGAAAAATTTCCCCATTATAAGAGATAGGAAGTGGATCGATGCAATAACTCAGTAAATGTAAATGATACCAAGTGTAAATTTCTACAGTTCAGCCCTGATGGGGAGATGACCAAAACATAATGGCCACATGCTGATCAGGATCTTCTTCTGGATCCGGGAACTTACGGAAAATGTAACATGAGCTCTTATGGGGAAAAAATTTCAATCGTCTTTTTCTCCGAAACTACAGTTCTGATTGACTTCAAACTTGGTATACAGCTTCTGTATGATGATGTCAACACAAGGCATTGAAATTACTTTGATCCAGATCTGATTCTGGATATGGTGCTACTTTGAAAAATTTTCCCATTATAAGAGATAGGAAGTGGATTGATCCAATAAATCACTAATTATCAATGATATCAAGTTGGAATTTGATTTTTTTACAGATCTGATTGGAATATGACCAAAACATGGGCTATTTCTGTAATATAATAAATACACATAACTCGGTGATAATAAATGGCATCTGGATACATTTCCCAAAGCTTTTAATTTGGCCAGTAAGCTACAGGGCCATTCGTCCTATTTTTACATTAAATCACAAATGTGATGATTTGTTTATTTATTATCGTGAGATGAGAACTCATTCCATTAATATGGCGATGAACACAAATATCATGTTGATTTACAGATATATTCATTATTATTATATATTACCCCTCTATCCAGTACCAAATTAAAAAATCATTCAGTTTCCTGGTGTGTCCACACATACTGCACCACATTTCTTTTTAAAACTCTTCTTCTTCGCTTGTTGTAATGTCCGTCAACATCCATTTTTTTAATTCACATGACTCTGGTTGTGGAAAAAAGTCTTTCCATTGCAGTTTTGCGTGATATACCATTTGTGCTACGCCCAAAAAACCACCTCTTGCCGGGGCAAAAACCTTTCATCAAAAAAACAAGAGTTCTGGCGAAATTGTCGTTTTTCCATTGGGTAAATTTTTATGCGCAAGTTATATTCACGCAATTTGAGGGTCAATGGAAAAGCAAATAGTGTTTGGTTTATACATTCTATGCTTTTTAGTTGAGGGGATTTTAACTCCACACTCCACAATTAAACATAGTGGATGAGACTTATGCACCTTAATGCTGGACATAAAGAGGAAAAAAAGACGAGGAAGTTTGTTCACAGGTACTGTAAAAATTAGGAACCAACACAATAATTCTCATTTTGTTTTGGTTACACATCAATGTAAGCATGAATCTGAATAACATCTTCCATTTCTGTCATAAGATCATCCTATGTCCCACTAAATCCCCACTGGATGTTGGTAAAAGTTTATATAACACAGAGGGCTCAATAGAGAAGTGCCATTTGATAACATTACAAAACTGGTCTATTTGGCTTTTTCTACAGGAGTATAACAACTCATGTTGAACCTATCCACCTTCTTTTCCCTCAGACTGGTATGTTTACTAATCTGACTCATGTATTCGAAAAACCTGTGGTAGATATTGATGTAAATACCCAAGATAAATGTGTGTTAAATTTCACTATTCTATTACGTTGCACATAAACCCAGACATTCCGATGTGTGATATACAAAAACATACAGTGAGATAAACCGTTTCAAACCAATCACAATAAGCCGGCCCACACAGCATCTCCACTATGTACTGCACATGCACACGACAACAAACCCTAATGGCATGTCAGCACGCCATCTTGAGAGCTGTTTCCATTTCAGCTGAATTCTGTTCATCTGATAGATTTATACATCAGGGTTGCACAAAATTCAGAATTTCAGAATTTAATTCAATTTAATGAATGAATTTGAATTGATTCCACCCTACAGGATGTTGAATTGAACTGGAATCCCAGGAAGTGGAACTGAATTCACTGCAGTTCATTCTGATCACATATTGGTGAGAATGTGATACATTGAACATACATTTTTCTTCCAAATGGAAGTACACACAGTATCATTAAGCATCCATTCCCTTAATGCTGAATAATCAGCAATATCTTCATTTCAAAGTAATCAAATGAAACAATGTAGAGCATGTTTTTAATGTTGATTTGTGGTTAAATAAATAAAACAGGCTTATTTATTATAATAAAGTATTGTGTACATAAAGTCCATACAATATCTGTATGAAATTCATGTTGTAATCATATGTAATATATACTGCAAAGCTTCACTGTTGAATACACCTCAATTATGTATCATGAATGTCTTTGAATTTCATGGAATTCCGATCGTATTTCCTGCAATTTGAATTTGAATTGCAATTCCATGTCCTGTTTGCAATCTCAATTCAAATTCAAGAACTGAATTGGAATTAAGGGCCATTCTCAATTCAGTTCTGAATTTTGTACAACCCTGTTATATATATTTTTTCAACAAGTGCCTCTGATGCCTTCACTTTACCACATACCTTTGACTCTCTCACTACAGGGACTTTTGCTGGGCGATGGTGAGGCTGATCGACTACGCCGCCTCCTCACCCTGTCCCAAATACACCCACTGTCCCGTGTGCCACAGGTAGTCACACCGACATCAAACAGCATTTTTCCGACTAAACTGCAAGTTTGGTCTTTGGGGCAAATGGAGAGGTGAGTGGTGGGTTCGGACAGGGATGTATAAAGTTCGTCCTGAGGGAGAACCAGGCAGTGTAAGGAAGACAAGCAGCTGCCTGGTCCCAAACCTCCATCTGCTAGTGCTGCTTTATCTCCCCCACTCTCACATCCCAGATCATCAGACGGAGCAGATAGAAAGGTGGTGCAGAACATCATCGTAGCTGCTCGTCAAGCATGAGAGTTCAAGAGTCAAATAAAAACCAGGGACATAAAGCGTAGATTTGTTGATCAGAAACAGTGTTGTTGCCTCAAACTGGAGAGCATAGATACAAACCAGATTCTACAGGTAGGCATCACATCCCAACAGAGACCAACTGCTTCACAGAAAAAAAATGTTAGCACTTCTTGTTGTCTCTGTCTTGTTATGGAGAAGAATCATCACTTCCCAAGCCAGGATGTGAAGGCGATTCCCAAAGGTTCCAAAAATGAGATCAAAATAAGGCAACCTAGGACGTACTTGATGCCACTGGTTGGATTCATTGATTTATCTCCTCATCGTCTGGTGGAATTGACCCAAACACTGGCTGGGGTGTGAAGGCAGAACCAGCTGATGTTCAGCCATAAACCAAAATTAACTCTTCTTCTTACATTCCTTCCATCACAGCAACAGATTTGATCTGTGCATTGCGTTTGCCCAGATTCTCTTTCTTTGCAGTATCAGTCTGTGTAATCTCTGCATGGTTTTTTTTTTTTGTTTTTTTTTAATCTATTCTACAGTCTATTCCTCTGACTTTCGATCCCAGCGGGGTGCATTGTTAGATTATCATGCTCAGACCATTTTGCTGTGATCATTTCTCCACCCACTTCTACTACTGTCTCCTCCCTTTCCCTGCAAAACACACAAATGGATCTAATCCCAGCAAATGATTCTGGATTTACCAGTGGATTTTACGTAACCATTAAGACCCATCCATGCATAATCCCACGTTAATCTCACTGGTTTCTCAAACATAAGGGATACGCAGAGTGAGAAAGAAGTGAGAAAGGCAGAGTGATAACAGACAGAAAAGAAGGGAAAATAAATGCAGATGAAATGAGGAGCAAAGGGCAGAAGAGGACAGCAGGAGAAGAGGGGGAAACAGAAGGAGGGAGAAGAGGCAGACTGGAGCTGGTCAGCCAGTAACATAGAAGTGATGACAAGTAACAGTTACACAGATGGAGTGTATATTCCTGTGGGAGGACAGGGTTCACTTCCTTTAGAAATGAGCCAATTCTCAGACCAAGATGCACTTATTCTTAAAGTAAAACAATGCATGACTGATCCCATATAGATACATTTATACATCACTGCCCCATTTGCACAAGCACTGTCAGATAATACGTCCAACGGGGATGCAGACAGACTCAAAAATGTCAACATGTCAAATGTCAACATCAACAGAATAAGTAGTGTTAAGCTGCTCTGAATACGGGGATCGCCTAAATGCTTCAACCTAAATGTGTCATCTGTGTAGTTAAGACCTCCGCATGGATGCAGATATATTAATAAGCCGGCTGGGTCAAATCCCACTGCATGTCAGTCCAGAACTAGTTCATCACCACTTCTCCTGTGTGGAATGAGGCAGCGTATCCGCAAAATAAATGTGTGCATATCCACAAATGTACACCATCTGTTAAGTCATCTCACCACACTGTCTTGTCTTAAGGGCAAAATGTTCACTGTTAAGGAACCCACACTAAAACTAATGCACAGCAATCTGATGTTACGCTGCATTTGGTCCCATGATAATTTACATTCTTTTTTCCTCAATCAACACATTATTTAATTCTGCACTTTTATATGTTTTTTAACCCATAAAGACTCAAACATCTGCTGGTGAACAAAATCATCTACTGATGTTAAATGTTTAATACCCGTTGATCCACTAATCCTATCAATACCTTGAAATAATTGGTGTAAAATGCAGTTTTTCATCTTTTCATGGTCATCAGATATGACCCATTTGGACATTCAGAGGCTCCGTAGTGAACGTACAAACACTGTCATCTTCTACAACACTGATCACCAGTAAAACCCTTGGAGTTTGATAAAGGACAGTGGATGGACACACTTGGTTTATGTCCAGTTAATGATATATTTTACTGGAAAAGTCATTTTGTCTTCAGTTTCCTCGGTTTCTGATATAATCCCCTTTGAAATTACTCTGAGCTTATATGAACATGTATAAGATCAGTGAATCAAATATAAGAAAATACCTGATTTTCACTTAAAAAAGCAAAATACTGAGGATAATAGTATATTAAATGGTGATAAATCACTTAAAAAAGGCTAAATATAGAGAAAAAATTCTAATTTGGAAACTGCCAAAAAGTAACACTGGGTCTTTATGGGTTAATGTTTCTATACCATCAACTTGGACCTTTGTGCTCATTTTGACCAAGACATATTGTCCCACATTCAATAAAACAAGCATGAACATATTGAAATGTGTTGTGAGTTCTCTGCACAGTAGGTAGAAAAGGTGAGACATTATGATCACTACGAAAGGTAATAAGAAATGGTACAGTGTAAAGAAAGACTTTCTGAATGGGAATAGTGTAAGTCACTGCTATTCTGAAGTCTAATCAAACCATCTTAATCTTCATAGATTATTATCAACAGTATTTAAAGACGTCTTTCTAAATGCATGAGTCAGTTCATGATTCAACAAACACAGTTAATGTTAATATTACTAAAAGGATATTCATATGTACTAAAAAGAACTCTTAAAACAATTTGCTCTTGCGTAATACAATTTGTTCTTATAATCAGTACAATATGCTTTGTTTTTCTCATATGTGAGGTGGTTGGTAAAGTTTCCACAATGACAGAAAAGGAAATATCGTCTAAACTGGCTGCCAAGTAAAAAAAAAAAAAAAAAAAAAAATTCTCAATGACCCTGATCCACACCCCTTTGGCACACAGACACAGGTCTGCTGCTGGTTTTACACTTCTCTTCTGCTTAATCACAGACAGGAAATGGTGGAAACATACCATTTGGAGGGTCTCGTCTCTTCTCTGTGAACACACAGACAAATTAAATTGTTACAACACTGCTGTGGCTGTGGTTGGTTGTGTGTTAGAGAAAAGTGAATGTGTGAGTGTGTCAAACGGCAAATGTACAAAGAGAAGAGAGTTTATTGGTTTTTAAGCATTGGGCTCGACGGTACTGTGCATTTGTAGCACAGAAAGGAAAGTTATTTGGAAAAATTGCCAAGCAAAGGGTTCAGTTAGTGTGTTTAGGAGGTTTCAGTCATACATTCCTTAAAACACACACACACACACAACTGACATTAAACCCATATTCAATCCTCTGGAGGACAATGTACATGACTTACTTTCTTTTCTTTAGGAATATAAATGTTGGAGGAGTCAAGTTTGTTAAAAGGAACAGAGGTTGTAAATTACAGACAGTTAGGCTACCGTACGGAGCTCACTGACAACAAATCAAACACACACACACTTTTAAATGCTGATGGCTTGAGGTTCCAGCGCCTGTAGGTCAGACAGAAGAAGCCTTGTTGCTAAGTTTAGGCACCCTAATCAGCGGGCTGAGGGGCAAAGATGAAAGAGAACAACTCATTTGAAGGGTCAGGAAACGACCCACAGAAGAAGAGGAGGGAAAAGAGGCAGAGACGGACGGCTTTAATCAGGAAAACGATGATAAAAGACAAAAGATCGATTAATGTGTTAAAGTGAAATGTGTATTTGCATGAGAGCACAAGCGAATAATGCGATTTCACCTTAAACCTCAGTGTGTGTGACTGTTAGACTGAACACAGGTCTATACATACATCCATAGTCCAGTATCTCCAGATGCAAGAGGGAAGTGTTGCACTGTACATTTTATTTCATTTAAATATTTATATTACATCTATATTTATATGACTTTAATCTTTAAGAGTAAGTGTTTGTAGGTTTGACTAATTTCATTGCACAGCCTTGTGGACAGTTTTTGCATTTCACTGTCCATACCATGAGCATGTGACAAATAAAAATCTTGATCTTTGTTTCTGTTCTTAGTTGGTTTTGAATGAAAATTATGTAAAAAGATGATCTTAATCATTCTAATCAATTCAAGAGTTACAAAGTGTGCACTGGAGTCAGTCAGAAGACATCATGCTGGGTCCCTCTCATGACCACTCCTACTAGTTGTTTTCAGCTTGTAGTGCCCCCTGTTGACTACACAGTGTAATTTACAGCTGGGTGCACCATCACTTGTGATTTACATACTGAGATGCCAGATCATTAACAGAATATTATTCTTGTACTTTGACACGAGTAAGCTCAAGTGTTTGCAGATGGTCAGGTATGGAAATGGGTTATGTGTTACCCAGAGCTACAGAGAAACAATGGCAGATCAAAAGAGGAAGCGTGGTGGTAGAGAACACAAACCCTGGCAAAAACAGATCTCAATCATTTTCAATGCATGACATTTAAAGACTAAGAATATGTCTTTCACAAAGTTTAGTCCAGGGACTCTTTTTTTCTTCATGTATTGAATTCAAGATGTTTTTGCCTGGTTGTGTGTAGTTGAGCATGAAAAAAATGACAAGTTCTGACTGATTTCATCTTGTGTTCACACTGGTCAAAATACTGCACGTTAGGGGTGTAACGGTGCACTCGTTTGTACTGAACCATTTCCATTCGGGGCCTTCAATATAATACGGAGGTGTACCGAACGAATACATGTAGCCTATGTGGAGAACAGAAACACTAGGTAAGCAGGGTGGCACTAAGCAGAACCCATGTGCAGGGTTTCCTCTATATACATTCAGCAGCGGTGAATTCTCAGCGCCGCTGCAAAAAAAAACCCAAAACATGACAACAGAGAGTATAACAAAGGCACAGAGCCCAGATCAGATGTTCGAAGCATGTTAAGTTTTACTGTTGGTTTTTGGTTCGTTGCAGCTTTGTGACACAAAAGAGTCCACAGGTTCCTTTATAGCAAAAAGGTTTTTACTTTTAACTCAAATTGGCCAAATCCAGTGAACCTGCTGCTCTTCTCCTCCACCGTGCCTCTGCTGCAGTGTTACTGTGAGGTCACATTCACAGCACCTCAGGGAATACTGTGAGGCGTTCACAAAAACTCAGTAAATTACAGTGTTTGCCATAAATGAACATTGAACATTCAAAAATACAAAACATGTAGGGTGCCAGTTAATGCACAAGTGACTGAAGAATATGTTGTAGAAATGTCCCACAGGTAGTTACAGAGCGCACCCCCCCACACACACTGGTATCCTTCTCTGTACCGAAAACGTATCGAACTGAAGATCCATGTACTGAACCAAAATTTTTCCGTACTGTTACACCCCTACTGTGCGTTGAAACATCACAGGAATATTCACAGATGACAACGTGTTGTGTCTTATTTTATACTTTCTCTTGAAAGTGTGCTTTGATTTGATCATTCTGAACACAAGATAAAAATTCATAAAAAGTCATTTTTTTCAGCCACAGGTAAGTTGCCAGCTGCAGCAAGACTGTACCAGTTTTCCTTTGTCTTCTCCCCAGTAGCTCTGTCACATGACCACGGAAACGCTTCGCTTCCTCTTCACTGGCAAAGTTAAGACCCACTTGGCATGTCTGTATAACAAAAACACAACAAAAGAAGCATGATTGCTTGCACAGCAACACGAAGCGGCAGAACAACATCTTAAAGATCTGTGTGTGACTGTTCTCAGTCTTATCACTGTTGTCCCAAATAATTCATGGTCTGCTGGAGTCTGAAACCCAGCAGCCACGATATTTACATAACAAATAGATGGGGACTGCCATATGAAGTTCTTTAGATGTTATATAAAGCTATGAAGTGTGTTTATAAATGTAAATCCTTGTGTTCACTTGATGCTAAGTTTAACAAAATTCATCATTTAATATGATGTTTACTTGCATAAATAAGAGGCTTTTCTTCTGTTACTTGTAAGAGTTAATAAAAAGCCTGCTGCATAAACATGATAAATGAATGAAAGAGAGAAGCTTCTCCATTTCCACTGTGGGTGCATTTTTATGAGAAGATGCAAATAAAAATGAGCTCAAAATGAGAAAGTAACCCCACCATGAATAAAGTGGGATGCTGATTAAGAGAACCCAATATGAGAAATACAAACAGAATTATGAAAATGATCATGGAAAAGATAAAAGATAAGAAAAGGAGAGAATAACTCACATCTCCAGCAAATGTGAGGAAGTACGATCTGGAGAGGTAGACGTTGAAGTTGTTATACAGCTCCTGTTCAAACATCATCTTACCATCCTGCATAAAATAAAAAATAAAAAAACATGATCAATACCGAGTAGATGCATTTGATTAGACACATAACAACTTCATACATAGAAACATGCACTCATTATTTTTTTATTCATTGCGTGGCTTTACAAATATAAGAATGAATATTAAATGGCTGCTCATCACTATCGGATATTCACAGTGGTCAGCAGCATCATGTGGTTATGAACCAATACAAACTACCACGGCACTGAACTGGACAGACACAATAGTTGATGTGCACAAAAGCCTTTTTGTCTGGGTTTATTTACCCTGATGTCGAAGACCCTGATGAAGTACGATCGTAGGGGGTTGTCTTTGACCAGACAGGCCACCCCGCAGCATCTCTTACTCCAGCTGGAGTTCCTATCGGCTGTGAACACCTGGACCACTGCTGAAGACAATGTCTGCAAGCAAACAGAGAGAGAATCGTGTATGTGATGTGTGTTAGCTGTAGACAAGGAAAACAATAACATACATATAGGTGCTTCTACAAAACTGGTATCTAAAACAGGACAGAGGGGCTAAACATTCAAACAGGATGTAGACAAATGTTAAGAAGCAAGTTTGGAAGCACTTTGAGTCTATTTTAAAAAATAAATATTTACCGAGATAAAAGAGAAACTATTTTTCAGATAAAACACATTTTTATATTATTTCAATACAAAAATCTACATGTACCACGGTACAAAACGACACGAAAATTATGCGCTATTTTTTCAAATATCTTTTTATTCTCTCACAGGTACATTTTGAGAATCAAACTAATTATGCAAGGCAGTGTTTCACAAAAATGACCGCTGTCGCAAAATCACTCGCGATATATATGTTTAAATGGGCAGGTTGTAAGGCAGGTGAGCACGATGAGTTATATACAAAACCTGGAATGAGACTGAGATTCATAAAAAACCCACGTGTCTGGATTAGAAAAACCTCTAGGATCGACAAATTTAACACAGCATCTTTATTCATAGTGGTATATAAGACCATTTATAGCCATGTTTTCAAGATCAAATGCACTGACACCTAGGCAGTTTTTCCTGTCCCAATATTGGTCCTATTTTTGGCCCCAATATTTTATAAAAAATTCCTTAATTTTGGGATGGCTCAGAGCAAGAGTTTAATTTTTTTTGCATTTATTTGAGGTCATCATTAGGTACATCCTGGGTTGAAATATGTCTAAATTTCTCTTCTATTATTGAGTCTAAAAAAGCTGGTGCCAGCCAGGTATCAAAATGAACCCAGTTTCATAGAAGCACCCACATAATAAATATAATATAGGCTCTATAACTTTATGCCTCAGAGATATTTGACATTAGTTCAGGCCAAAGGTGTGTGTAATATCACCCAGGACCTATTAGTGTGTCTTACTGATGATGTATTCATTCATCTATTTTATCTTTCAAAGCACTTAATCATTTGTAGGGTCAGGAAGGAATACCTAACCAAACTACCACCAGGACACACACTGTGTAAGTCACCAGTTCATTGCAGCTTTGACATGTAGAGATGAACAACCATTCATTCTCACATTCACACTACGGGCAACTGTAAGTAATCGACTGAGGTTCATGTCTTTGGACTCACCCACTGAACCTAGAGAGAACCTATGTAGTAGAGAACAAGTAAAATCCATAAAGAAGGACCATGATGGTGTATTTTAGACTGTAAACAGGTATAGAATGGTTGGTATAGAGTAAATACTAAGCAGTTAGAGGTGCATGGTTTATGCTGCATCATTCAATTTGGAATTTATGAGGCATCACTAGTTTCCCACAAGTCTCTCATTTAAAAACAAAACAAAAATGCATTATCACCACAGCAGGCTATGCATGTAGCACAGCCTACCTGAAAACACAAAATCAAGTTGCATCTACACCTCAACAGCATACTTTTTAATGTTATTGTCAATAGTGGCTTTTCCATTGGACATCTGCACAAAACTTTTCCAATATTTACTAAATGTCGAAAAAACAGAAGCGCGTAATGTCTTTTTTTTTTTTTTCATTAAATCATAAATGCAATGATTTGTTTATTTATTATCGCGAGATGACACGAGAAGTCAGTCCATAAACATGGTGGCAAATGCAGATATTGTGTAGATTTACAGATATTCATTCATTCATTCTCTGAACCCGCTTTATCCTCACTAGGGTCACGGGGGTCGCTTGGAGCCTCTCCCAGCTACATAGGGGCGAAGGCAGGGTACGCCCTGGACAAGTTGCCAGTTCATCGCAGGGCTGACATATAGAGAAAAACAATCACTCTCACATTCACACCTATGGGCAATTTAGATTAACCAATTAACCTATCTTTGGATGGTGGGAGGAAGCCGGAGTACAGATATATTCATGATTATTATATATTACCCCTCTATCCCGTACTAAATTAAAAAATGATTCGGTTTCCTGGTGTGTCCACACATACCATGTACCAAGTTTCTTTTAAAACTCTTCTTCTTCACTTGTTGTAACGTCTGACAACATCAGTCTTTTTTTTTTTTATTCACATGACTCTAGTTGCGGAAAAAGGTCTTTCTGTTGCAGTTTTGTGTGATATAGCCTACCATTTGTGCTACACCCGAAAAACCACTTCTTGCCAGCGCTAAAACTTTTAATCGAAAAACAAGAGTTGTGGTGAAATTGTCGTTTTTCCATTAGGTAAATTTTTATGTGCAAGTTATATTCATGCAATTTGAGGTCCAATGGAAAAGCTACTAAATATATCTTTTACCCATTTAAAACTGTGGCAAAACAAAGAAGGTAAAAAAAAACAGCCTTTACTGGAGCTATTTCATATGAAGAGGACCCCAAAACTAAGCATAACATGTAAATTCAGTTTCAGAGTTTTACTGATTTTAACTCTAACCTGATGCTGCGCACATGTACAAAATCCAAATGTCATCATCTGACCGACTTACAGAGAATAAGGTTCACCAGGACCAGTAGTATCACAGAAACCTGATTCCCACGTGCTAAACAACATTCCTATCACAATACTTGGTCGCTGCAGGAACATGCCTTCATGTGTGCTTTCCAGTGACAGGTACCTACAGATATGTAAAAAATAAAGGCAAGGCAATGTTGTGTGATCACAGAGCACAAACTTCTATGTGCTGTACAGCTACACAGGAAGACACTGAACGAAAGAGACACAGATACATATCTAAAAGAAAATCTGTGACGTAAACATGTTTGTCACTGATCTTATCAACTCAGATAAGGAATGATAGAGATATTTTAAATAAATATCTGCCAGTAAACTGCACCTAAATTACCCCATTTTCCAGTGACTCTCATAACAATTTAATGGGCAGCATCATATGTAATGACACATCCACACATGGAATGACTCTGGGGGGGGGCAAATCACCCTCCTCTGCAGCTGTCATGACAGAATCAATCAATTACAAAAACCTGACAAGCAGCATAAGACACAACTTTCCAATGTAAGCAGTGAGAAGTCTGAGTCTCCAAAATTAGTCCTGCATCGTCAGACCATGTCTCCACTAGGGATGCAAATTATCGATTAATTCATTAACCATTAGTTGGTTGACCTTATCAATTGATTAACAATTAATTGATAAGCGGTAATTTTCCTGTGAACCTGAATTTTTCTTTCAATAGGGTCTATAAGAATAAAAGCTAAATATTGTTTATATACTTCATGAAAAAACATGTCATATTCCTTAATGATTGATTTATTGTACCATTGGATACAGTACAGACAATGACATTTATGGAGTAGGACTAAAGAAATTCTGCAGAGAAATTCAATAAAATAAATGGATCTGAAGAGGGGTAGTTTAGAAGAAATGTGCATTTCTGACTTTGGATCTATCTGACACGACGGAGCAAGATTTCAGCAGAGGAGATTCACATAGGAAAGGGAAAGAGAGGAAAGAGAATTCAAGAAAAGAAAATTCCATACAGAAAAGAGGAAAAAACTAACAGATATCTGAATCTTATTTTAAACCAGTGCACATGCTTTTATCTCCAGTTGCTTATTAATATTAACGCACTTAACATAAAAGTAGAATGATACAATGGCTGATCTTTAAAGGATGATATATATGTAAGGGTAGAGACTGCGATCTGGTGGGATCGGCGATTCTACCAGTAGAGACTCCGATCGTAGTCTCTACCAGTAGAAACTCCGATCAGAGTCTCTACTGGTAGAAACTCCGATCCTGCCAGTAGAAGGGTTAGGGTTTGGGGTTAGGGTTAGGGTTTGGATTGGAGTTTCTACCAGTAGAGACTCTGATCAGAGTTTCTACTGGTAGAGACTACGATTGGAGTCTCTACTGGTAGAATCGCCGATCCTACCAGATCGCAGTCTCTACCCTGATATATACATTGAACAAAAATATAAATGCACCACTTTTACTCCGATCATTATTGCAGGAAATGTGCCTTAGGTGGGTCAAAATAAAACACCCCTCTAAAATGTACAGGTTGATGATGCTGTAAAATCAGCATCCTGACAGGCCACACTAGCACATCAGCAAAGCAAATGTGCTCAGTATCACACATTTATACAACTTTTCAAAGAAAAGTTGAGAGGTACTTGTCTATTGTGCACACAGAGAAAGTTTTATGCATTTGATTTCAACCATCAGAAACTGGAGCAAAAACAATAGTGCTGCATTTATATTTTTTTGGTATAAGAAAAGTGACAGTCTGTAGCAGGAAAAGCCAGTTAATCAGTCCAGATCAGCTCTTCCCCTCTCCAAAGAATCTGACAATAAAAGCATATCATGCATGTCTGAAATTACCAAGCGCTTCAGCAACTGCACAGCTGTTGAAGTGAAAGTCTTAAGTCAAAAAGAATAAACACCCAAATAAATAAATCTGGATACCTAGACACCTGTGGGTTCCTATTGATCCAAACTCAGCTAAAATAATTACTGTCTATCCATCTGTGAATGTCTGTGGATTACATTTGTATAATATTTTTTCTAACTTATTAAGCAGAAAAGTTAAGAATTCAATTCTTAAACTACCAGTACATAATAGGGGTAGAGGCAATATGGATGTAATTACATGTACATGCTAAGGAGCACACCTGCAGTGCCCACACAGAGACATCTAGGATCACACCAGGACCAGATCTGGCCCCCTATCAGATTTTACAGGTTGCTGGAGGGGTTTCTCCACAGAGGGAGTCAATGATCACAGCTACTAATGCACAGATGAAAGAGACACCATAGACGGGGAAAATGTCTGGAGATCTCTGCGTATTTTTCAGCTCAACCCGTGGAGAAGTTTTACATGTGATGAGACAACAGCTCTTTGTCAAATATGTAATGTGCGCATAGGTAGTGCTGACTGATAAACAAAAGCCTGTCCAAATACAGAAAAGAGAATAACCATGATCTGTTTTAACAGATTAATTCTATGCACCGTATGTGCAATAAAAGCAGGTTCAAAAGAATTTTGTATTCAATGTACTGTATGTGTCGGGTCTATGGTAATTATGAAAGCAAAAAAAAAAGATCTGTACGGATAATATGCATGCTTCAATATTTGTTTAACGCAATACTGTAAATGCTGGTGCAGTGTAGAATAACTTGATGGCACACTCCAGATTGTCCTCTTGTTATACAGGTCTCATGTATAATTCTGTTTTATGAAAAATGCACTGAAGCCTACATGTACTAACTCCTGTACTCTATATACAGACCTGATCAAAATCTTAAGACCAGTTGAAAAATAGCTGGAATTTATCTTTTGCACATTTGGATCTTAATGAGGTTTTAAGTAGAGCTACAATACACAAAAGCAAGAAGGGGGAGTGAGACAAAAAGCACTTTGAAAAAGTAATTTATTGAAAACAACATGTAAACTGAAATAGGCTGTTTATCAGCTGATCAAAAGTTTAAGACCGCAGGCTATAAAAGCCAAAATCTGCTCAAAATTCTCATTTTCTGTCGGGCATTCACACGGTCATGCCCTCCTGATGGCTAAAGCTAAGAAGCTTTCGCTTCTTGAACGTGGTCGGATCGTCGAGCTGCATAAGCAAGGCTTCTCGCAGCGTGCCATTGCTGCTGAGGTTGGACGCAGTAAGACAGTCATTCTAAATTTTTTGACAGATCCTGAGCATTATGGAACAAAAAAGTCAAGTGGTAGACCCAAAAAAATTACACCTGCGGTGAGCCGGAGGATCCAATTGACTGTCCGTCAAGACACAGGGCGGTCCTTGACCCAAATTAAGGCCCTTACTGGTGCCGACTGCAGCGCAATAACCATCAGACATCAGACGGCATCTGCGGGAAAAGGGTTTCAAAAACAAAAAACAAATTCAAAGACCTCGTCTCCTACAACGCCACAAAACTGCCCGTTTAGACTTTGCCAGGGAGCATCAAACATGGGACACTGAAAGGTGGAAAAAAGTTTTATTCTCTGATGAGAAAAAATTTAACCTTGATGGTCCAGATGGCTTCCAACGTTACTGGCATGACAAGGAGATCCCACCTGAGATGTTTTCTACCCGGCACAGTGGAGGGGGGTCCATCATGATCTGGGGTGTTTTTTCATTCAGTGGAACACTGGAGCTTCAGGTGGTGCAGGGTCGTCAAACGGCGGCTGGTTACGTGCAGATGTTGCAGCGGGCATCCCTCATGACGGAGGGCCCTCGTCTGTGTGGTAACAGCTGGGTTTTTCAACAGGACAACGCTGCAGTTCACAATGCTCGCTTGACGAAGGACTTCTTCAGGGAGAATAACATCACTCTTTTGGACCATCTCGCATGTTCCCCTGATTTAAATCCCATAGAGAACATTTGGGGATGGATGGCAAGGGAAGTTTATAAAAATGGCCATCAGTTCCACACAGTTGATGCCCTTCATGAAGCCATCTTCACCACTTGGAGCAATGTTCCCACCAGCCTCCTGGAAACACTCACATCAAGCATGCCCAAACGAATTTTTGAAGTGATTAAAAAGAACGGTGGAGCTACTCATTACTGAGTCCTACTGAGAAAATTTTTTGTTCTGGTTTGGAGAGTTTTTTGTAATTTTTTGAGCGATGGTCTTAAACATTTGATCAGCTGATAAACAGCCTATTTCAGTTTACTTGTTGTTTTCAATAAATTACTTTTTCAAAGTGCTTTTTGTCTCACTCCCCCTTCTTGCTTTTGTATATTGTAGCTCTACTTAAAACCTCATTAAGATCCAAATGTGCAAAAGATAAATTCTAGCTATTTTTCAACTGGTCTTAAGATTTTGATCAGGTCTGTATAAGTAGCAGTCCAGACATATTGGTCAGTACGATAAACTCATAGAAGTACAAAAAAATTAGTTAGATATCAGAAGGATCTCTGAGTTCTACCAACCTAACAAAAATGCTGATGAGATCAGGTTTTGTTGTTACACATATTTCACCTCATTAAGCTGGTACCCTTAAGTGGAACAGCTGCAGAACACCACTCTGAATTCCAAAGAGAATGTGTGTACTAATGCTTCTGTGAAATCCCAGATAAAACATTATTTCAAGTCAGACATTAATCCAACAATTTTCAGACTGCCAAAATTACACAAATACCTACAGTTATTTTTTTTAACAGTAAAGAAGTAAAACTAAATGAAAGTTGGTTCAATATTGTGAAACCCTATTGTTCACACAATTTGCAGTTTTCCAATCTGTGCATTAAAATGTGGAGAAATGCCCAAAACACAAGAAATGTGAAAGCATGGCTGAGTAAGGGTAAATTACACTCAAGTAACACATTTCATGGGTATTGTGGAAATATCCTTTAAACAAAGAAGATAAAGCACGACTGCAACAAATTCCCTGCACCAGTAGTGGTCCCAATTCATGGATTTTCCTACAGTTCTTGCAGAGTTTATCTCAGCAGAAGAGCAACCTGTATCTGAAAGAGATACATAACCTTTCAGATACAGGTTATGTCAATCACTGGCAAGAACTACTTTCCCAAGAATACCTTTCAGTGTTGGTTACTCACAGACTATTGCTTTGATACTTACACATCGCTCCACCAGTATAAATAGGAGCTGATTACTCACCAACTCAATGCACCGTAGTTTCATATAAGAAGCTATGTTTGTCTAAATGGGTTACACTGCCTCAAGGCTTTAAGGCAAAAGCAGAAAGGCTGTTAGCAGTGGCTACTGTGGCTACATTGCATGATATTACAGCACATACAACAGACTACATGAGGTAACAGAATATCTACACAGGGGACATGTTATGTCACAGTGCACGTTCATGAATGTTTATGACCTTGCAATGTGTATGACGCTGCACAATTAAAATGCACGGGATGCATCATGATATTATAATATATTAAAATTATGTCTTTATGCAACTATCTTCATATCATGAGTAATACACATTATTCCTTGGGTCTTTTTTTTTTGGTCTGACAAAATAGGGAACTGTAATGACACTGCTATTGTCAAATAGTATTTTTGCATAAAATGAACATCTCTAGTACATTCAAATGTACACATATACACTATACAAGTATGGATGACTATAACATGACTTACAGCATTAATAGCTATACAAGTACACCCTCAGAGAAGACATTTGTCCTTCAGCTCTTAATGAACTAAATACTTTTGCTCGCATTTATACACAAGCATGAGTCTCTTGGCAGCGTGACAGTCCGGCATTCTTGATAAGGATCAAAATACCCAAAGATCATAAGAAAAATCTGAATTTTCTTCTTATGATGGACTTTTACCTCTAACAGCAGCAGTAATGCTGTCCAGGCTCAGAGTCCCTGAGGTTCCATCTGCCCATGGAGGGCTGATAGTTTATGACAGAGCCAGAGGCTGCAGGAAGTGGAGCTCCGTCTATGGCGTCATCAAGACCCGACATAGAAACCCACTCAGACACATACACACTACTGTAAATACATTCCCTCCCTCATACACTCACAGTTCATTCATATGTACTGGACTAAGCCAAAATGTGGAGGCCAATCCAGAAATAAACTGGCCATTTACCAGTATGTTACTTCGAATAATGAGACAATGAGTCCTTCTGGAAACAATGCATCTTTGCTTTTCCATATCTCAAGGGTTTTGGTCACTAACAGAGTGAGTGTGGTTTATGTGCAAAGTAATTTATGATTTTTGCT
Source organism: Sphaeramia orbicularis (assembly GCF_902148855.1). Taxonomy (NCBI): domain Eukaryota; kingdom Metazoa; phylum Chordata; class Actinopteri; order Kurtiformes; family Apogonidae; genus Sphaeramia; species Sphaeramia orbicularis. The sequence continues at coordinate 33,087,683 of NC_043968.1, read as the reverse complement.
GAAATAAATTATCCAAACAGAATGCAGTGTCATTTTACTATAAAGTAAAAAAGGTCATCAAAGTGTTGGTGTGAGATAGAGGACATAACTACCTTGTGTTATTATGGAAAGTTCAGAGAAAAAAAAAGTCATATGAAAAAAATAAAAAGGTAAGAGAAAGAGTTGGAAACAGAAAATTTCAGTTTAATGACTGACTTTTTACCTAAAGGGTGGAAATCATCTCAGGCTTACACTGTCAGGGGCTGTCAGCAAGAGTATATCCCCAAAATCCCCCAATCCTCTGCTATATATAAATCTATCCACAATTAGGGATGCTCCAATCTATGTTTTATCAATTTCGATCCGATCCGATGCGCTAATTTGGTTGTTTCCCGATACTTTCCTGATACCCGATACTTAAGTAGACTACATAGCTAAAAATGTAAGTATAGAAAAAATGCATTACCTTTCAATTAAAGCAATTTGTTAATTGAACTAATAATGAGTGCAGTCAGTACAAAAGGCAACAGTACAAGTGGCAACCTCCTTTTATTTACTTAATATCATGCAATTACAATATTAATAAGTACAATAACAGTATACCTACATAAATAAAATAATGAGCATAGCTGCTTCTTAAAATTATATTAAACACAAAATAAAAAAAATACTGTCATTGTGGTTTTAATCGACTCGCTGGTGTGTGAGCCCCTGCACTGTTTAACTTGCAGCACCGCACTGTTAAAAGCATAATTCTCAGCACTCAGCCAATGCACAGTGAGACTGATTAGCGACATCGGGCTAACTTCAGAGGACCATATGTCAGTAGTAAAACTCATAGCTTTAACATCGTTTAACTACGCCATTAGCTGCGATGACACTCTTTTGTATAGTGTTGGTAAAGCAGTGTCTGTTAGGTATTTTCTACCGGGGATCAAATACCTTGGCTCAAGGTGTTCTATCAGGCTATGAAAGCCTACATTATCAGCAACAGAGAGAGGTTGATCATCCAGTGCAATGACATTTATCACCTTCTCTGTAATCCTTTGAGCCTTCAGACTGTCTGTCAGAAGTTTTTCACGCCCCTTGACTGAATTGGTTATCCTCTGCTGCGCTTGTTGTTGTTGCTGTTTAGCTTGCTCCAGCTCCTCGTGTTCTTTCGCATGGCGCCTTCGTAAATGCTTGGCCAAATTGGTGGTATTAAACGTTGAAGGTTTTAGTCCACCCCTCGGAACATCGGCTTCACATATGTTGCACTTTGCTGTGGCACTTTTTTGCGTCTCAAGTGAAAAGTACCTCCAAATTAAGGACATGCTTTCTTCGTTTTTGCGCATGGCACATTTACGGCAACTAAGTGGATGTGACTTTCACCTATGTCAAAGAAGAAGAAGTCACTTCCGTCTAGATGCCGCAAATGTGTGGACGCGACCTCACTACTACTAAGTTATTTTACTATTCCGATACTATTGTATCGGAAGGTAGATCAGCGACGTCATGTCATATTCAGATACTTTCCAATACTTAATTAATTTGATATCGGAGGCCTGATCCCGATACTGTATCGGGATCGACGCATCTCTATCCACGATAATTGTTAGACAATTGATATGAACTCAGTTTGAGCTACTTTGACCTGATAGTGGCAGAATAATGGTCAGAGAACCAATTTTTCCCACAAAACTCCACCTAGTGAATGAAAATGACACCATATGAACTCTGGATGGTAGGCAGAAAATGAACATTTGTAAGACGATCAATATGAACCAAATTTTATCTCAATTGACCTATTATTGCTTGATTTATGTCCAAAAAAACTGGTTTTCAACTAATTCGCCCCCATTTAGATACTTAAAATACTCATAAAGAAGCTGAAATCAATAGAGTTCTTCCACTAGAGCTCCCCTATGTTGGTTCTCAAGGGATAAGAAATCCAACCAAATCTGTCCTAGTTGTTATGTTCACACCAAGGATATCCAGCGGTGGTGTTCGGGGTAAAACCATTATACCACCGACACTCGATTTCAGGGATAAAATAAAGTTTGACCTTACAGGTACAATGATAAACACAACAAATAAAATTACACGAGGGCTGTTCAATAAGTTGATGGCCTCACCCAGAACAGAACAACACAGACTGATAATTTATATTTTATTTTTCAACATAATCTCCATTTACAGCAAAGCACTTGGTCCATCGATGTTCAAGCATCACTATCCCATCACGAAAGAATGTAACATCCTGTATTATAACAACCAGTATTTCTGGGTGAGGCCATGAACTTATTGAACAGCCCTCGTAGATGTAGTTACTGTACAGAGTGAGTTCTGGAATAAGTCAAATTGATCAAGAGTTGGGACCACCTAACTCAAAGAAGGCACAAAACAAGGAAACAGAACAAGAATACATACATAGCAGTAGCTAAAAAAAATATTAGGAACTGAAGGTGTGTGACTGGTGGCAGAAAATGGGGGATGAGTGGGGAGAAACACAAAGCAGGAAAATCAGGCAAAAAAAGAAGTGTGTGGAAAAAAGATGAGAGAAAGGAGTGTACATAACGGATAAAAGTTTCATAAATTAACTAACAGGGGAAATTAAAAATATAAGGAAATGAGGGATAGCACAGATGGCATGAAAGAGGCAAGGTGATAAAAAGGAACAAGGAAGCAGAGAAAATTAAGAAAAGGAGAGGAAAAGAGGAGTCATGTTCCACTACTCCAGCACAAATCACCAGAGGAGGCCGACCACGGGACTTCCTGTAGGACGGGACTGCTGATCAGGCAGTCTGTACACACACACACACACACACACACACACACACACACACACAGAGTGTGAATTGGACCCCATCCACCTTTTGCCCGGGCAGACAGTGTTGCTGATCGTGAAAACAGCAGAAGGAATACCAATGAGCAGAACTAATGAGTGTAACCACTGTGTATGTTTGAGACTGATTTAATGTTTGTATGCAGATTTTTTAAATTATTATTATTATGGTTACTTTATGGTTACCTGCCAATATTGGGCTAGTGAATTCTCACATAAACGTACTGTGGACATAACTACAGCCCAATATAACAAAGTCGAGTGCTATCTGCCATAATACCATGACTTAAAGACTACGAACAGCCAAGGAGCACTTAAGCTACCACTAGTATGTTACACAAACAGACCCTTTACAGCTAAAATAAATAAAAGCCAATTTTGTTCAGAATCAGAATCAAGAAAGGGACTGTGCATGTTTAAAGGGCAACTGCAAAAGAACACAGTAAAGGTGACTCTGAAAAATCTTACATTTTCTGAATATTAAGTACATTACATAATAGACAGTCAGTCAGACATTAAACCACTGCTGACCATTCTAATTAGAATGGTCAGAGACACACACAATGTCTGTCTCTTCCGAATTCCCTCTGCCCAGTCTCTTGCACAAACACACAGTCTGTCGCCCTCAAACTCTCACTGCATGCAAAGATGTGTACAGACACACAAGAGTGTAGGACTGTAAGGAATGTTCCTGCATCCACGTCTGTCACATGCTGAATGACACAATGGCCTAAATGCCAAAAGAATGTCGTCGTTGGATTTTTCTGTATCTTGCATAGGTGCCAGACACACCTCAGAGACCTGTGCACTCAGGGAAAGGAGGAGGAGGAGGAAAAGGCAGGCCAGTTTTCACACACACGTATTGTGTCATGTGACAGGAAATGTTGCCTTCCAAAGTAAACAACTGCACACACAGGTACCCCCCCCACACACACACACCAAACTGCATGACAGGTTCACTGCAATGATGTGAGCTCAGCTGACGCCAAGAGGAAGAGACATTTCTCTGTCCTATACACCCATCATCTTTACTAGGCTATACACAATTAAAGGAAACTATGATCACTATGGGGAAGTAACTTGAGAATAGGCATGTGAAAGTCTAAACTACTTAGATTCAATCAGACCTATATTTAGTGCCTACATGTACATTTGTATTTAACGACCATATGTAACAGCCTTTGTACTGAAGGATGAAAATCGGAAATAACACAGTTGTAAAAACATGTTGTATCAGTAGCTGCAATCAAGGATGGATAAAGGTGTGACATTCTTTATGGCTGATATCATTAGGTGACATTAGTGAAACAGTAGGATCAGTCAAGTGAACCATGTTGCATAAAATCTGAATTGTTCCATTTAGCAAGGGCTGGATTTTTACTGACGTTTTGTCCAATCTGATTCTGCCTACTCACACCTTGTTGAAGAAACAGGCTGATTTCGCAACAACCCTTCTTGCTGAAATCAATAGAGTCGATATCTTCTGTACAGTAGCAGACATAAAGGTGGCAATGCATCAAACACATGTGAATATGTACCACTTTACTAAGCCTGCACACAGGTTACTTTCCAGTCCAGTGTTTCATCTGAGAGGGTGGTCACACTGTGGGTGCTGACCATTTTGAACTGGGGCAAACCACAGGAAAAAGCTACTCTATGAGGCAAAACACCCACGCGTTAAATGCCGTTGAATATGTAGATTAACCAGTCACTGGTGATGACTGACTCACGAGGAAAAGAAAAGTAAGCTGCCTTTCCAGATCACTGAAATTCTAACATAAATAAGTATGAGGATTAGCTGTGATAGCTTATCAGCTGCAGTTGAGTTAAATGAGGTTTGTAGGCCTAGCTGGGACACAGTGGGCATAAAAATGAGTCAGCCAATGCTACATGTGTTACGCAATATCTGACAATCTCTCAATATTGAATCGTGACATTGCATTACTGACGTGAAGTGCAGACACGCTGGTACAACAGGCTACTCCCATCGCCTTCGTGTTACATTCAGGGGCTGGCAAGTCTCCTTACATCCATTGCATTATGGAGACTCTGAGCTCGTCAGCTGTGTCCACAGCCAAGTCTGATCGGCACATTCTTCTGAGCGGACACATTTCCCGAAAACAACCGAGGTTCAGCTATGTTATGTAATGCCAGAGCAAAAACCAGTCCTTTGCCCTGCTTTGAGCTGATGGGTTTAGCAGCTCCATTAACCTCGATCCACGGAGAGGATCAGTGGGGTTCAGATAAGTGACAGCGGAATGACAGGACCTCCAGGACAGATCCAGGTGTGTCTGACTGGAGTTAAAGGTGCACGAGCGCAGGCCTAGGACTGGAAACAAACTTAACTGTTGCCAAAATGTCATCGTCCCGAGGGAGAGCTGGAACACAGGCTCGTCCCCAGCCCTCCCTCTGTCAAAACAAACCGACCTCTACAGCCCAAGTCCGTAACGCTTCACAAATCAAACATTCACCACAAAAAGGAAATCACAACATAAAAGTGTAGGCCACAACCAGGGTTCCAGCTCTGAGCTGGCCTTATCTGCCGTCCTGGGACAGGAAACATGGTGTAAGTTAGCTGTCTTAGCTTTTCTGTTAGCCTGCTATCATACAACATTTTAATGGGAAAAAAAGAACTTACGATGCATTTCCTGCCAAGGTGGTTGAAAAGGCATTCATTCTCCTGCGGAGTCAGTAGTAACGACCCGACATTAGTTTGCCGCCGTTGTGGCGGATGTCCACTCATAATTGGTGATCAATGTATAAAGTATGCACCGACCCTAACTGTTAAATCGGATCCAAAAAGATACATAAACAATCCCTCGGTCATCCGTGGCCTTCCTCCGAACCCGTAACACCGGTTCGGATTAACCTGGAGGCCGGCTACACTGTGCTGGTAAAAAAAACCTATGTGTTTTAGAAGTGGAGTGCGACGTTCCGCACCTCTTTAAAATAAGGTCAAAATTGCAGTGACTGAGCAAAGACGGCAAACGCAAAAACTTTCCTGGGAAGTCCAGCCGCCAGAGAGCCCGGAGCCAGTTCCATCCAACATGGCAGTGTTAGGAAGAGTCCACTGCCTGGGAATGGGGGTCGCTAGTTTCCCAAATGCGTCCTAAATAATCACCAAGATAAAACCTTGACATATAAAACAGTAACACGCTCCTTTTAATATAATGATAATATTGTTAAGTGTTACTACTTGAGTTATATTAGTAAATTCTGCTTAATAAAAATCCAATCCTTAATACACTCTCCACAAAGATGGTTCAGTCCCGTCCGCCCGTGGCTTTTATGGCAGGAATGTGTGCGAGCGGAGAATGGGAGGAGATAAGAAGTAAGGTGCAAGTTGCCAGGATAATATTAATGCTGCTTTTCAGAGGAATTATAGAGCACAGAATTATTGCAAACCTATGCCCCCTCTTTTAAGTATGGACTGTTTGCTGGATAAGATATGCAATGTAATTATAATTTTGCTGGAATGATGATAAAATGCTCTATTTCCCAGTCTGTGAAGTCAGAGGACAGGACATGGTTCAACCACAGTTTTGTTATCATATCATTTGAGATAAAATAAATATGAACGGTGCTAGGAAATGGCTGGTTCACCCAAAATGCACTTCTGGGACAATACAGATGTTATGGTCAGTGGCCAGCCTATATATAGCCTATTAATAAACTGAAGCAAAATTAAGACTGCTCCAGTTACTATAGAACTAACTAGCCTCAGGGAGAAGCTAAGTCTGACACACTTACCAAATGTGCATTTCAGTGTTTTTGTCCAGAATCCCCATCAGTTAACTAAGACTGCATAAAAAGCATGAGGTATCAGTACGAAGCATGATGGACAGATTATAGACATGTCCAATTAGATATTTTGCTCTTAATAGTGATAAATGTCACTTATCAAATGATCAGGTGTACTATGTGCTGTATGTGGCCTTGAACAATCATACCATACATGGTTAATACATATTTTAATAATTTGCTCAAGGGTGTTTGTGGTTGTTTGCAACATGCTCAGTCATGCTCGTAAATGCGTGTTATGTGCAGTATGGCAGACAAAGAAGTAAGAAGCAAATACTTTCCCTTGTCAAGACTTCAGAATTGGTTTTGTTGTAGTTTATATTTGCACAGTTTGTCCATTTATTTATTTATTTACTTTGTATGATCTTACAAGATAATTCCAATGCACACTGAATGATATGTATTGATGGACATAGAACTTTTCGTGACATTTATTCTTCTATAGCCTTCATTACCTGTATTACTTTGACGTATTCACAGCTGGTATGTAAAAAAAATCTGTTGACATCTTTGTATCTGCAGCAGAGCTCATGTATAAGTACCACATGTTGTTAATCCATGTTTCATAATTGCATACTTCTACACAAATTTAGCTGTGGCAGTTGCCAAATAAACACATTCCAGCAGACTGGTGTGAAATGTCATCTCATAATAAATTATTCAAGTACAAATCACATTGAAATGGTAGCCAAGGACAGTTTGGAATAGAGAAGTCGCTTTCCGTTTTTTACCGAAAAATATTGGCTAGATTCCCACCTTTATTTAAATCTTTCATCTTGGTCCTGCTGGTGCACATTCTTTAGTATCTGAGATTACGTCTCTGATTGTGTAAATATATACACACAAGTTTACTTTAAAGTTTGATAATGTGCATGTACTATTGGACGATATGTACAAGAGTGTATCAAAACCTTAGGCTGTTTATCCTCTTTAAACAGGTCAGAATGTGAGTAGAGAAAGTGCAGGGAGCTTCTAAATGATGGCTTTAAATGTCACTGCCTGTCATGACTGACACTATACACATTAACTTCAGTGGCTTTTTACAGTGGAAAACAATGTCTAGCTTTGTTTCTACTCTGATATTGGACAGCATAAAACATGGATATTCTGTTATCTTTGTCTTGAATTTTAAAGCTCTCACAAAACCATAAGCTAAATGTATGAAACACTTACTGCTTCCTCTTTTACGGTGTTTTACAGGGTTCTACCACCTGGTTAAACCTAATTCCCTCCACTTCCACTGAGTCTCGTCGAACTTGAAAAACCTGATCAACAGGCAGAGAAACACCTGAAGGAAACCTGCAATACTCCACCTAGTCTTGGTTTAGTGCAGTGTCAAAGTATGTAGGCATGACTCACGGTGAACAAATGTTTTTTTGGGACATTAAGTGAGAAGTATGAAGATGGAAAAGGGGGATATAAGCAGATTAATGTAGAGGTCAAGAAGGGAGAATGAAATGAGGACAGCAAATTTGATCAAGACATGAAAGAAAAGAGAATATGTGTGCTTTGCAAGTAAAATATCTGGAGTGCCTTTCATGCCTGATGTCAGTCGAAAACAACCTGTTTACTGTTCTTTTTCCAGGAATCTGTCAGGAGTTTCAAGATGATGCTAGCCTGAGCTAACATGATAACATGAAGATAACAGTACTATTGCAGATTTGACAAGAGGTTCAGTTCCTTTTGGTTTCCAAAAATGGTCTTTAAACTTGTTTTTTTTTTTTTGCTTCGAGCTTGGCACTGAAACCCTAAATCCCTGTCAAAACTTAAGTGAGTAATTGCATAAGTGAGGAAGTGAATTCAGCATCTAGCTAAATTAAGAGGAAAACACAACTATTGTGTTGACTCAAATTAAATGATACTGACAGCTAATGCTGTTGGTATATACTTACTCATACAATGGCATGAGAACTGAACTGAAAGCAGAAAATGCTGCTTACGTAATGTACCTAACTGACATTTCTGAGCAACACAGAAGAATGTGTGAAGTAAGAGCATGAACAGGATGTTCTTAATGAATGTGTATATGTGTTAGAGTCTGCATGTGTTGTTACTGTTTATCTGGGTTTATTGTTGATTTTTGGTGTGTAAAAATCAGTATCTGTATTGTGTAAGTGTTAATGTAAGAAGTGTGCCGGAAGTTATTTGTATTACTGCAGACACACCTTCTGGGGTTACCCATTCATTTGACCCACTTTCCACAACAAAAGAAAATTGAGGTTATCAAACAAGAAGGAACAGGGCAACATGAATATTATATCTTGGATTCTGGAGACGACATCCCCCACAGCCCTCTGTATGAATTTTTAATAAAGATGGCCTTTGCACGTCTCCTCAACATACATTGTAGATTTTGGAAATGTTACACAGGTTCCATATACACACAAATATATTTAAACAGGCGGTTTTTGCCTGAAGAGACTGAAAATTTGCATACAGTTGTTATTCACAAAAAGGGACATCTTCATTAAAAGAGGAAATTATAAACCAAGATTTAAAACAATGGTGATAAATATGGTAATAATTATAGCAACAATATTAGCTAAGCAATGTTTTTATTTAATGTAATGCCATCACAAACATTTCTTTGTACAATATATTTCATGAACGTTTAATGCCACAATTCAATTATAGAGTAGGAAATTAATGTGGCAATTTTACAGTTTAACCACATGATGGCAGTGTTACGCCAAAAATCCTTCCACTGTTCCTGGTTGGTGGACTATGAGCAAATTATCATGGCAAATTATGATTTTGGGTGTGTGTGATTCAGAACACTTCTGTGTATTATATACAACTGTCGTACATTATGAAACTTGCTAATAATTATGAGAATGATGTAGGTAATGGATGCTATGAAAAAAAAATAGTTTTCTTCTTTGGATTGTATATTGCCTTTTTTCTATTGTTTTTTGATTATTATTATTTATATCCGAGATGCCAATTTTTTATTATTCACACATGTTTTTTTTTCACAGTGTGGGCCTGTTGCTGCTCCCATTTCACTGTCATTGTCTTTGTCAATGTCATGTGACAAATAAGGATTCTATTCTATTCTATTCTATTCTATTCTATTCTATTCTAGTAGAAATGCAATTGGATGGTGTTGTTTCCTTTAGATCTGTAAGGTAATGCATTTTTGACTATGGTTACGTAGAAAAGATGTACAGTACAGTTCCTGTTTCCTGTGCTGCTGTAAGTGAAGAACTGCTGTATCTTTGGGAAGCCACTAGAAATGTTTTTAAACCATTAAGTATGATGCAAAATATATTCATTATAATCTAACTTTTGCAGTTGTTGAAAGTTTCTGTCTAGCAAAGTAATTTTTAATGTAGGTGGTATATTTCCTAATCTAATCTAATCTAATCTAATCTAATCTAATCTAATCTAATCTAATCTAAACTAATCTAATCTAATCTAATCTAATATAATATAATATAATATAATATAATATAATATAATATAATATAATATAATGAGTGGAGTACAGCATGTGCATGTCCTGTATTTTGGTGTTGTTCAATTTGTTAATTGTGCAAAATATCATCACTGCTATCATGCGACTCAGCCAAAATTTTGATCATTTTCATAGGTGGTCCATTCATCTACTCTTTCTATCTATCTCCTGATAATAATCTCTTTAGGAGATCTTTTAAACATGTTAAAAAACAATAAGTTTATTTAGTTGCAGTTTTGCTCTAAATACAGTAGTACAGTAATTGGAGACACACAAGTACACACTACCCTTCAAAAACAACATGTAGGGTCAAAGGTCAGTGTCCCAGTGCTCACACCATGTCTCTACATTGTGAGATAACCACCACCAAATGGTTTATTATATGTGCTTGAGCAGACACATAAACATGTAGACAAAGTAAACACAAGTATGGTGTATATTCCACACAGATGGAACACAGAGACAGTAGTTCTGTCTTCACAGTCTGCTTTAATGCACACAGGCAGTGGGTGTCCAGTGAACCCATGTCGTAACTACAGGGACAGAATATAAGGTTTTAACTGCAGACTGATGATATTTACTGCACTTTACAACAGTCATAATATTGTCTTTTACACTGAAAAGAAGTGGCAGATTTACCAGAGATGTTGTGCAGTCTGAGCTGCTCCCACAAAACATTTCTATTTCTTATATAAATTCATCTAGATTTTAAATCCATACAAGAATCCCTTTTCTTTAGTTTCCCATTTTCCTTATTTGAACCAAAGGTTTACATTTTCTGTTTTGCTTAAATACTTAAACACTGTCAGTGATTCACAGAGCTCTATGTCTGAAACATTTACACTCATAGTATTACACACTGAATGCCCAGTCTCTGCATTGCACTCCATTTCTGCACTCAATTTTTTTGCACATAAAAGCAAAAGTGTTGTCCATTTATACTTTCACTGATTATGTTGTGTATATTTTGTGTGTATAAGGTTCAGTGTGCTTATTCAAAAAGGGTGTATGTGTAATGTATTAATGCCAATTTTGAAGCCATTCAAAGAATGTTTCAAGAATTCAGCAGTGAACATCGGTTTACTGACAACATTAAAATCCTCCTCTGAGTCCAGACCTATAAATAAATACACACTCCACTGTGTGAACTCCCAGTCGCCAAGACCCAGGACTGTTGCCAGTGCAACAGCGGTCTGCAGTCCATTCTGATGGCCGACTCTGTCGTTATAGTTCACGCTCATAACTTCACACCCTAGTGTGTCTTCCTTCTCTGCTCCAAGTCAAACTTGACACTTTGTGACAAAAACAAGATGTTTTTCTGAGGCCGATAACAGAGCAGACCACATCCTTGTACAAATTGGTGCCCACAGTGCCTCTCCTCCTCTTTCACTCACTGGACATCAGTCCTACCTATACTGCAGCTATAGCACCCACAGTTCACACGGATACATTCAGTCTCTGTTCTCCAGCTGAGAAATCAACAGTGAAGCAGGTCCATCAACGGCATGTTCAGGTATTGTGTCTTTGTTGTTTGTTATTTCGTTTTGACTATGAGATCATATCAGATTGTGGATATCAGGAAGTTTGGCAGTGAGGGTAAATCACAAAGCCTATCAGACTGGATTAGAATGTGGGGGAATGTGTGAAGTTCAGATCAGCCAAATTAAAAGGAGCCCAAGGAAGTGTTTATGGCAGGCCTTTCAGATGATGACACAGCAAGAGCAGATAGAAGCATAACTGAAGGATGTACAGTTTAGAAAAAGGACAAATGCATGTGAGTTTTATCTGAATAAAGCATACACTGGGAAAATTAAAGAACAGCATTCACTGTTTCATTTAAACAACCCCTTAACTTACCTACAAATATTTCAAAAAAGATGTCATGTTCATGTGCTGTTTTGTGTTTGTGATTTTTCTTTAGTAAGGTGAAAGGATGGTTTCCACTTTGCAGAAGGGCAGAAGCTGTATGCTGCTGTTTCTTTCATTATCACCTCAACCTTTCACTTTCCTCTCTACTTTAATGTTTCCTCTCTGGCCTGTCCTAGCATTAGCTGCTCTGAGAACACCAAAATCCATGGATCCTTCTCTCAGTAACATATCCTCCTTAATACATCCTGTATTTACTACTCCTACAATCATAAAATTATCTACCCCCACACAGATCTCAAACTATCTGTCTCTTACTGTCATTACTCCACCATCCTCAACAAAGACCTCTGATACAAATTCCTTAAAATCACTGTTGGTTCCGTCTACTCCATCAGTGCCACTCTTCAATCAAATAGCACCCAGAAAAATTCATGTAAAATCACCCACAGCTGCTACAAAAACAGTCAAGTTTGGTAAACCAATCCATGTGCATCCTGGTGGAGTCCACTATCACTCCTCCATATCTAACACCTCTCAACCCTTAACACAAAATTCATCTAATAACCCTCAGTCGTGCAAACATTTAACACTGTCCTTAAAAACTCTGCCACCTCCTGAACACAAACCCCCCCCATTTCCGACCGCATTCTCCTTTCCTTCCCTTACAACATCACCGTGTCCACTGACAAAAGCTTCGCCTATCCCTCTTCTTAAAACCTCACAATCTCCTCCAGAAGCAACAAGCTCTCACCAGCCCAGACTTCCTCCATCTTCACTTCTCCCCCACACGACAGGACCCCTGTTTAAAAACCATCCTTTCATCGTCACCTGGAACATTCCCAACCTGGTGTGTAACAGATACAACATCTCACTGAACACCTCACCTTTCAAAGGAGTGGCTACACCTGCTAAGGTAACAATAAAAGCATCATGTTGGATTCAGAGTTGTATCTTCAGTAGGCAATTTTTGTTTTTTCAACATTGGAAAGAGATTCTAGAACAGGGGTCTCAAAATCATTTTCTTTCAGGGGCCGCATTCAGCCTGATTTGATCTCAGGTGGGCCGAACCAGTAAAATAGTAGCATAATAACCTATTAATAATGACAACTCCAAATTTTTGTCTTTGTTTTAGTGCAAAAAAACCCCATTAAACTATGAAAATACTTACTTTTATAAACTATCCAAATAAAAAAGATGTGAATAACCTGAAAAAACAAAAATTTCTTGAGAAAAATAAGCACAGTTTTAACAATATTGTGCCTCAACTTATTATTAATATATGTGCATTATGGATCGAATCTGCAAAGACACTAAACACTTAGTAACAGGCAGAATATTGTTAAAATTGTGCTTAATTTTCTTTAGATATTTCAGGTTGTTCATATTTATTCAGGTTATTCATATTTTATTATTACAGGATAGCTTGTAAATGTAAATATTTTCATAATTTAATTTTATTTTTTGCACTAAAACAAAGACAAAAATTTGAGGTTGTCATTATTTATAGGTATAATGTAATATTGTTTTTTTCACATCAAACTGAGAAAAAAATATGGAGTCATTATTTTTTACAGGTTATTATGCTATTATTATTTCACTTGAGATCATATTGATCTGTATGTGGAACCTGAACCAAAATGAGTTCAACAGCCTTGACTGTGGAATTTTGGCACTTTGCAAATTCATCCCAGGGGCAAGATTGGAACCTTTGGTGGGCCACATTTGGCCCCTGGGCCACATGTTTGAGACCCCTTCTCTAGAATAACCTATCAGCATATAATAATTCAATTTATTTGAGATGAACAAAAAAAAAGGATAGGCAAAAAATAAGCTTCTGCTTCTGGTCTATTCTATTTTTTGGTTTTTGTGTTTATTGTGGTTGTTGTATTGTGTGTGGTGATTACTGTACAAACCAAAAAATAAAGCATTCATTCATTAATTCATTCATCCATTCATCCATTCATTCATTCATTCATTCATTCAACAAGACTCCTCCTCTTTGCAGTGTTTCCAGAATATCTATTCAGTGACAGAGGAGTTCTGCCAGTCCTACAGCGGAACCAATTGCACTCCTACCCATGATATTTTGGCTTAATTATTTCTGCA